>NC_133653.1:143909677-144209677 GCF_009905375.1 Apium graveolens
ACAATCAGAAACTTCCTTTGTGCTGTGGCCATAGGAAAAGGCCCTAGAATATCCATCCCCCACATAGCAAAGGGAATAGGTGAGTTGATAGAGGTCAGTATCTCGGGGGGTTGTCTGGCGACTGGTGCATGCTTCTGACAACGATCACACTTCTTTACATATTCTTTGGCATCAGCCATCATTTCTGGCCAATAGAAGCCTAAACGAGTTATCTTATGAGCCAAGGCCCTGCCCCCCAAGTGTTGTCCACAAATACCTTCATGCACTTCTTCAAGAGCCAAGCGTGCCTCATCGGGCCCGAGACACCTCAAGTAAGGAACCACGAAAGATCTCTTATACAGAATTCCATCTATCAAGGAGTACCTTAGTGCTCGAACAATTAATTTTCGTGCTTCAGTTGCATCGCTTGGCAACCATCCAGTTTGAATGTGAGCCTTAATGGGATCGATCCATGACGCCCCAGGCCTATGGGAGCCACAAGCTTAACATCTATGCTTCGTGTCTTCAAAACACGGAAGTACACACTTCCTGAACTTTCTTCAATCTCAGATGAAGCAAACTTTGATAGCGCATCTGCTTTAGCATTTTCTTCCCTTGGAATGTGTTCAACATGGCATTCATTAAATTGGGTCATCACAGCCCTTACTAGGCGAACATATTTAGCCATCGTATCATCTCTTGCCTCAAATTCTCCCTTTACCTGGGATATGATCAGCTTCGAGTCTCCACGGACCTTTAAGTTTTTGACTCTAAGTGTCCCAGCTAGACCAAGGCCAGCAATCAGGGCTTCATACTCTGCCTCATTGTTTGTGGTTGGGAAGTCTAGCTTCATAGCATAATCAATTAAGAATCCATCAGGGCTTTGCAAAACCAATCCTGCTCCACTGGAGTTTGTTTTTGATGCCCCATCAAAATAGAGAACCCAATATTCTTTATCATCCTTCTCTTTGTCCCCATTGTCGACTCCCTTGTCTTGAGGTATGATATCTTCCTGCCCCCTGACTTCTTGGTTGGGTATGGTACATTCCACCACGAAGTCAGCTAGTTCCTGTGCTTTTATGGCCATACGTGGCTTATACTTGAGATCGAACTCTCCCAACTCTATTGCCCACTTAATCAGTCTCCCACTTGCCTTGGGACTGTGAATGATATTTCTCAGTGGCTGATTTGTTAGCACTTCAATTTGGTGAGCTTGAAAATAAGGACGCAGCTTTCTTGAAGCCATTACCAAGGCTAAAGCGAATTTCTCAATGGCTGAATAATTCAACTCAGCACCATGCAAAATTTTGCTGACATAGTATACGGGTTTCTGGACTTTCAGTTCCTCCTTAACCAGCACCGCGCTCAAGGCGCTTTCTGAAACAGCCAAGTACAAGAATAAAACTTTACCCAGAACAGGCTTGGCCAACAACGGGGCCTGGCCCATATACTTCTTTAACTCTTCAAATGCCTTCTGATTTTCCTCACTCCATATGTTATGGATAAAAAGCTAAGGTTATTATTTGCTGTATTTATTACTAAGATTCGGGAGCTCAAGGCCTTTAATGGCTGCTCTCGTGTTTCGTAGCTTAATTCTGCCTTTACGAGATGCCTACGTATCTCTGTGAGTTAGAGAATCAAGCCAAAAAACGTAGTTCTGATTGGTGGGGGTGAGACCCCTTATATAGATGTTGGGAGTCCTTGAATTGGACTTGGTATAGGAGACTTGCTGGGCAAGTCTCATAATTAGAATGGACTTTGGAGTCCTAGATAGTAGGAAACTGATTCCTTATCCTTTTACGTCCCCTTGAGGCTAATCTCCAAGGATTTATATCCTTATCGGGACTCTTTTCAACATCTGATTTGTCCCTTATTAATTAATTACGAAATTAATTAATAATCAGGGCTTTTGGGCCTTTTTTATTCCATCAGGCCTGATCTGGTCCATCAGGCTTAACCTTTCTGGTCTGAGTATCATATATCTTTTTATTGGGTCTAGCAGCCCACAAATTGTACAATTAATGCAGTATTTAATAATACAATCATAATTTATTTATCCCTATCATTTGCCCCCCAACTTTTGGGAAACATCGATTAGGTTTCGCAGAAGTTAAGTCTATTCGTTCCCTTACAGGGTTTCATTTTTCCGTAAAGTGTGGAGCGACCTACACATTTACAATGAATTTTCCCTTTTATTCAGGAATTATCTTAATTTCCAGGAATTTTTCCCTAATTTTCTGGGATTTTCCCTAATTTTCTGGGATTTTCCCTAATTTCTGGGATTTTCCCTAATTTTCTGGGATTTTCCCTAATTTCTGGGATTTTCCCTAATTTTCTGGGATTTTCCCTAATTTTCTGGGATTTTTCCCTAATTTTCTGGGATTTTCCCTAATTTTCTGGGATTTTTCCCTAATTTTCTGGGATTTTCCCTAATTTCTGGGATTTTCCCTAATTTTCTGGAAATATTAACATTTTTCAGAAAATATTTAAGGAATTTTCTTATTTTTTTTTAAATAATCAGAAAAACAGAATTTTTGTTGCTCAATACATCCTAGGCGTTGTTGATCCATGCCTAGTAGACAGTTTCCTAACAACGTCTAGGAAAACTTGCGTCCTGGGCGTTGTTGGAGGCTGATGCTTCCTGGGCGTTGTTGATCCACGCCTAGGAGACGGTTTCCTAACAACGTCTAGGAAACTTGCTTCCTGGGCGTTGTTGAAGACAGATGCTTTCATAGATCCTAGACGTTGTGCACCCACGCCTAGGAGACAGTTTTCTAACAACGTCTAGGAAACTTGTGTCCTGGGCGTTGTTGAATACAGATGCTTTCATAGATCCTAGACGTTGTGCACCCATGCTTAGGAGACAGTTTTCTAACAACGTCTAGGAAACTGGCGTCCTGGGCGTTGTTGAATACAGATGCTTCCTGGGCGTTGTTGTACCACGCCTAGGAGCCACACTTCTAACAACGGCTAGGGACGATGTATCCTGAGCGTTGTTGAATACAGATGCTTCCTGGGCGTTGTTGATCCACGCCTAGGAGCCACACTTCTAACAACGGCTAGGGACGATGTATCCTGAGCGTTGTTGAATACAGATGCTTCCTGGGCGTTGTTGATCCACGCCTAGGAGCCACACTTCTAACAACGGCTAGGGACGATGTATCCTGAGCGTTGTTGAATACAGATGCTTCCTAGGCGTTGTTGATCCACGCCTAGGAGCCACACTTCTAACAACGGCTAGGGACGATGTATCCTGAGCGTTGTTGAGGCTGTTCGAGCCTTGATTCATTCATTGAACTTTGATTTTAAATCTTTTCAAAATTCAAATCTTATGGGCTTCCCGCCTTTTTCTTAGGCCCAGGCCCGTTTGTGCATCTTTGAGCTCCTCTATATAAGAGGTGGAGTGTGAGTTCATTTCTCACACTTCACTTTCACAAAAATTTCTAAATTTCAACTCTGCAATTAGTCTCTCAAGAATCGCCACCTCCAAGCGATTTCCGGCTTTCTACTCCGCCGCTTTTCTGGGCTTATTTTGAAGATTCCGTTTGAATTTTCATCTTCTTTACTTACTTTCAAGAGCTTCCTGGGTTTTTGTCTTCATCCATGGCGGATTCCGATTCATCTCACTCCCATGTCCCCCAAGCTGTTGCCCGTCCCTCTAGGGCCAGCCGAGGTAAAAAATCTCTTGTACATTCCTCAGTTATTTCTCTTAGGGATCTTTTAACCGAATTTGGGCAAGCCTTTCCTAACATGTTACACTTAGATGCATATAATTATCCTTCTAGATTTGGTCCAGATCAAGTAGGTACCATAGCCCGCCTTTTTGGCATTTCCCACCCTTATAGGGCCGAGGCTCCAGGCCCAAATGATAGGGCCTGCTACCCAAAACCTGGGGCCATTCGGGTCTATAAGGAAACCTTCTATGCTGGTTTTCGCCTACCTCCTCATCCTTTTGTTTTTCGCCTTTTGGCTGAGGCCCGAGTCTGTCCGACCCAACTCACACCCAACTCTTGGCGTTTTATTCACTGTTATATGGCCCAATCTCGTAAACACGGTTTTGAGCCAAATGTTTGTGTCTTTCGTTATTTATTTAAATTTGTAAATGCTTCTGAGGACCAAGGATGGGTCAAAATAGTTCATAGATCCTTGGCTCGTTCCTGCTTTATTTCTGGCACCAATCCCGACTCGTATCCAACATGGAAAAGTGAGTGGTTTTATATATTTCTGGATTCCGAGGAGGGTTGGGACCATTTTTTCAGGCCCAACTTCTCAAAAAGTATAGACGGGTCTTTAAGAGACCTAAAATTGGGGATAGATGAGGATGCGGCCATCAAGGCCATTACTGCTGATAACTTGCACCATTGCGCTCTCATCCTTTCAGAGGGTAATTTGCAAGGTGTAGGTCTAAGTGACCTTGGTCCCGAGGGTATTTCTTTCCCCTTTTTGTTCCATTTCCTCCATTCTCTATTTGTCCTTTTTCTTATGTGCTCGTATTTGCCTGCAGCTAGGGCCGCTTTGGACACGATCTTCAAGAAGCGGGAGGCCCGTGCCGCCAAGGGCTCTGCTGTTGAGAGCCACCGCGACAAGCGGGTTAGGATTGGTGACGGCCCTTCAGTCACGGTTCAGGAGGCCGTCCCTACTTTTTTATCCCAGAGGCCTCCTAGCCTTGATGAAGATAACTCTCCCTTCACCGTCACTTGGGGCCTTCAGAGGAGGGACACGGTGGTAGGGAGTTCCGAGGCTGCCGCCGTTTGGTCTCAGAGTGTGATCACGCCTCGTGACAGGGCTGAGATCGTCGAGTCTTCTGATGACCTACAGATTGAACGTCTGGGTGCTCAGGCCGTGGCTTCTGTAAGCCTCTTCCTTTTTTAACTGTTTTTTTTTTGCTTATTATTACTTACTTACTACATGTTCATGCAGATGAATACCTATCTCCAGGCTGCCCTTCACAATTTGAAGGATGTGAGGACCAGCCTAACTATTGCTGAGAGGGACAGGGATAGGTACCTCAAGGCTTCCGAGGCCAACTTCAATCGTTTTCGTGAGGTAGAGAAGGAGCTGGCGGACGAGAAGGAGAAAGTTCGTAAGCTGGAGCTGGATGCTCAAAGGGCCCGAGCTGAGGTGATAGCTGAGTATAAGGCATCTCAGGACTTTCAGGATGTCCTAAATGCTGAGTACGATGCTAACTTCCCGGAGACCTTTTCTAGCTGTTGGGAGCAGATAGTAGAGGAGATTGGGAAGAAGATTCCGGAGGTGACTCTTACTGCCTATCCAGTCCCTGATATTCCTGGGAAAGAGCCTCTTCTTGATGACATCCCTCTTTCTCCTATTCTTGCTTCTTCTGCTGAGGCAGAAGCTGTTTCTCCTCGAGGTGCTGATCATGTTCCAGTTCCTTCTTCTGCTGCCAATGAAGGAAACATCGATGATGACTTCTTCAAGGATCTTTGAGTATTTTGTTTTTCTTGTTTGGCCCATTGTGGCTTTCTATGTATTGACTTAATCGCATTCAGAACTTATTACCCTTCGGGGCTTGTATTCTATATGTTGCTTTTCTTGCCTTTTCCTGTTTTATCTTTACAATCTTAATATGCATTTGAACCTTAAACATCCTTAGATAGAAATAATTTCAAACTCTTTAATATGAAGTCTGGTTTTCCAAAACCTTACATAGCATGGGTTCAACCCTAATCAACAATAACTAGACAATGTAAATTCTACTGGAATATAAAATCCTATGCAAGCAAAGCTTCAAGGTGCTTTTAAACCTACTTGTCAATGACAAGTGAGAATCGTACTTCTCCAATCTTACACATAGTAAACCTTCAGGTTTTGTGCGTGCCAGGTCCTCGGGACTTCAAAACCTTCCATAGTTTCCAGCTTGTAGGTTCCTCTACCCTGAACGCTCTTGACTCTGTACGGCCCTTCCCAATTTGGGGCAAGCTTTCCTTTCTGTCCAACACCAGAAGCCTCTATTTTTCTCAAGACTAGATCTCCTTGTTTAAAAAATCTCTCTTTAACCCTTAGGTTGTAATAGAATGAAGCCTTTTTCTGATATTCTACTATCTTTGCATGTGCCTCATCTCGCACTTCATCAATTAGATCCAGGGCTAACCTCTGCCCTTCCTCATTTTCTACAGCATTGAAAGTCTGAATCCTTGGAGAGGAATGCGATATCTCCATGGGAACTACTGCTTCTGCCCCATATGCCAACATGAAAGGAGTTGCTCCTGTCGTGACTCTACAGGTAGTCCTATAGGCCCATAATATTGGAAGTATCTCATCCACCCAATTATTTCTTGACTTCTCGATCCTCTTTTTTAGTCCATCCAGGATTATCCGATTTGCTACCTCTGCTTGCCCATTGGCTTGCGGGTGAGCCACAGAGGTGAATCGTAACTCAATTTCATTTTCTTCACAATACTTCTTGAATTCCTCATTGTTGAATTGTGTTCCATTGTCAGTGACGAGGATACGGGGAATTCCATATCGGCACATAATGTTTTCCCACAGGAATTGTGCAACCTGCTTAGTTGTGATTTTGGCCAAGGGTTTGGCTTCGATCCACTTGGTGAAATAATCAATGGCTACAATCAGAAATTTCCTTTGTGCCGTGGCCATAGGAAAAGGCCCTAGAATATCCATCCCCCACATGGCAAAGGGAATAGGCGAGTTGATAGAGGTCAGCATCTCGGGGGGTTGTCTAACAACTGGTGCATGCTTCTGACAGCGATCACACTTCTTCACATATCCTTTGGCATCAGCCATCATTTCTGGCCAATAGAAGCCTAAACGGGTTATTTTATGAGCCAAGGCCCTGCCCCCCAGGTGTTGTCCACAAATACCTTCATGCACTTCTTCAAGAGCCAAGCGTGCCTCATCGGGCCTGAGACACCTCAGGTAAGGAACCACGAAAGATCTTTTATATAGAATCCCATCTATCAAAGAGTACCTTAGTGCTCGAACAGTTAACTTCCGTGCCTCAATTGCATCGCTTGGCAACCAACCGGTCTGAATGTGAGCCTTGATGGGATCAATCCATGACGTCCCCAAGCCTACGGGAGCCACAAGCTTAACATCTATGCTTCGTGTCTTCAAAACACGGAAGTACACACTTCCTGAACTTTCTTCAATCTCAGATGAAGCAAACTTTGATAGCGCATCTGCTTTAGCATTTTCTTCCCTTGGAATGTGTTCAACATGGCATTCATTAAATTGGGTCATCACAGCCCTTACTAGGCGAACATACTTAGCCATCGTATCATCCCTTGCCTCAAATTCTCCCTTTACCTGGGATATGATCAGCTTCGAGTCTCCACGGACCTTTAAGTTTTTGACTCTAAGTGTCCCAGCTAGACCAAGGCCAGCAATCAGGGCTTCATACTCTGCCTCATTGTTTGTTGTTGGGAAGTCTAGCTTCATGGCATACTCAATTAAGAATCCATCAGGGCTTTGCAAAACTTTCCTGCTCCACTGGAATTTGTTTTTGATGCTCCATCAAAATAGAGAACCCGATATTCTTTCTCCTTGTCCCCATTGTCGACTCCCTTGTCTTGAGGTATGGTATCTTCCTGCCCCCCGACTTCTTGGTTGGGTATGGTACATTCCACCAGGAAGTCAGCTAGTGTCTGGGCTTTTATGGCCGTACGTGGCTTATACTTGAGATCGAACTCTCCCAACTCTATTGCCCACTTAATCAGTCTCCCACTTGCCTTGGGACTGTGAATGATATTTCTCAGTGGCTGATTTGTTAGCACTTCAATTTGGTGAGCTTGAAAATAAGGACGCAGCTTTCTTGAAGCCATTACCAAGGCTAAAGCGAATTTCTCAATGGCTGAATAATTCAACTCAGCACCATGCAAAATTTTGCTGACATAGTATACGGGTTTCTGGACTTTCAGTTCCTCCTTAACCAACACGGCGCTCAAGGCGCTCTCTGAAATAGCCAAGTACAAAAATAAAACTTCATTCAGAACTGGCTTGGCCAACAACGGGGCCTGGCCCATATAATTCTTTAACTCTTCAAATGCCTTCTGATTTTCCTCATTCCATACAAAGTCTTTGATGTTCTTCAGTGACTTGAAAAATGACAAGCACTTGTCTCCTGACTTGGAGATGAATCGTCCTAACGCAGCAACCCTTCCTGTGAGCTTCTGAACATCCTTGACAGTTTTGGGGGGTTCCATGTCCAGGATCGCCTTTATTTTATCGGGATTTGCCTCAATTCCCCTCTTCGAGACCATCAATCCCAAGAACTTTCCAGATCCTACGCCGAAAGCACACTTCGTCGGGTTCAACATCATCTTGTGGTACCTCAGGACCTCAAAAGCTTCCCTTAAATGGGCTATATGATCAGTCTTTACTAGACTCTTGACTAACATGTCATCAACATAGACTTCCATAGTCTTACCAATAAGATCCTTAAAAATTCTATTCACCAACCTTTGATAGGTGGCTCCTGCATTCTTGAGACCAAACGCCATAACAAGATAACAATAAACACCAAAGTCAGTGATAAATGATACCTTTGGAATGTCATCCTTATGCATTTTGATCTGGTTGTATCCGCTAAACCCATCCATGAAACTCAGCATCTCATGTCCAGCGGTAGCATCAATCAAAGTATCAATTCTAGGCAGCGGAAAACAGTCTTTGGGGCATGCATCATTCAGATCGGTGAAGTCTATACACATCCTCCACTTTCCATTAGCCTTCTTCACCATTACAGGGTTTGCTAACCACTCCGGAAATTGAATCTCCTCAATGAAACCAGCCTCTAAGAGCTTTTCCACTTCCTGCTTTATAGCCTCTTGTCTTTCCGGGGCAAAATTTCTTTTCTTTTGTTTCACTGTCTTCCGGCTTGGATCCACGTTTAGCTTGTGAGTAATTAACTCCGGGTCTATGCCTGGCATATCAGCTGCTGACCATGCAAACACATCACTATTTTTTTGCAAAAATTTTACTAACTTCCTTCTAAGGGGCTCCTCTAATGTGGCTCCAATGAAAGTCATCCTCTCAGGATTCTTGGGATCTAAAGGAACCGAAACCAATTCTTCTGCTGGCCTTCCTCTATTCTCATCATTTTCTCGAACATCCATATCTTCAATAGGAAGAACCTGCCCCCCCCCCCGACTCCATCTGCCCTCAAAGAGGCCACATAACAGCTTCTAGCCATTTTTTGATCTCCTTTCTCATCTCCAATCCCGTTTCGGGTGGGAAACTTCATGACTGAATGGTAGGAAGAGGGGACTGCCTTGAAGGCATGTATCCCTGTTCTCCCCATGATAGCATTATAAGTTGAACTAGCCTTTACTACCATAAAATCCAGCATCTGCGTTGCTTGCCTTGGCTCCGTACCTATGGTGGTTGGCAATTTAATTATCCCTTCCACAGGACATTCTACTCCAGCAAATCCATATATCGGCATGTCGGTTGGTGTCAACTGGGAGTCGTTATACCCCATCCTTAGAAAGGTGTCGTGGAGCAAGATATCCACAGAAGCACCATTATCCACAAGGACCCTCTTAACCGGGCTATTTCCTATTATCGGCGTTATGACCAGCGGGTCGTCATGGGGAAACTTCACACCCTCAAGGTCGGAATCATCAAAAGCCAATGTTACTTCTGTCCTGGCCCTCTTCGGGGCTTCTCCAACAATATGCATAACCTCTCTAGTATATGCCTTTCTGGAATTTTTGGACAATCCAGCAGCAGTTGGACCTCCAAAGATCGTGTTTATCACAGGCCCTCGAGGTCTCGGCCCTCCATAAATGGTGTTTATAACTGGTCCTCTAGGTTGGGGATTCCGCCCCTGATCATCTTGGTCCCTCCTACGATCTTCAAAGTTTTTCCTTCCATTACTATTTCTGTCTCCTCCATCTCCAGTATACTTGTTCAATCTTCCTTTTCGAATCAAAAACTCAATTTCATCTTTCAACTGCCTACACTCATCGGTATCATGGCCAACATCTTTGTGAAACCTGCAATACTTGCCCTTATCTAGCTTGGCGGGATCAGCCTTCAAGGGCTTAGGCCAGCGAATATCTCTGTCTTTCTCAATCTCCATCAAAATCTGACTTCTGGGAGCATTCAGCTTAGCGTATTCAGTGAACTTTTGCCCAGGTCCTCCCTTCTTGGGGGTTGAATCAGGGTTTTGTTCAGTTCTAGGATATTTATCCTTAGCGATATACTCCAAATCAGTTTTTCGTTTCTTGCCTCCAGTGGGCTCATTACTTACTACGGTCTTCCTCATACTTTCTTCAACCTTGATATACTTCCCTGCCCTCTCTTGGAGCTGCAACATGCTCTCAGGGGGTCGTTTGGCCAAAGACATCTTGAAAAACTCATCCCTAGTTCCTTGTTGCAGTGCTATCATGGCTACCTTATCATCAAGGTCTGGGACTTTTAAAGCCTCCTTTGTAAAACGATTCAAGTAATCTCTTAAGGATTCTTTAGCTCCCTGCACAAGACTCATAAGAGAAGCTGAACTTTTCTCATGGACTCTTCCACTGATGAATTGCTTAATAAAAGCCTGACTTAATTCTCTGAATGATCCAATAGAATTTGGGGGTAGGCGACTGTACCATCTTTGAGCCATACCCGACAGGGTTTGAGGAAAGGCCCGACATTTTATAGCATCGTTCACGGGTTGCAGCAGCAGTGCATTAGAGAATGTCCTAACATGATTAGCGGGGTCTCCCGTGCCATCATAGGCTTTGATAGTGGGCATCTTGAATTTCCTTGAGATATGGGCATTCATTATCTCTTCTGTGAAGGGTGGAGTTGGATCATCAGGATCTCCAAGGGGAAGGAGATTGCTTGGATCAGTTCTTGGGACAGCAGCCCTTCTTCTTACCGGACCATCCAGGTCTATGATAGGAGGAGGATTTCTCCCCCTAGGAGGTATGTGGGATCTGGTGGCTTGGTGAGCCTCCAAATCACGTCTCAGCCTTTGGATTTCAGCCTCATGAGCCCTGATCTTTTCCTGCACTTCTTGGGGATTCGCCCCTGGGGTGCTTTGGGGGCGTTGCCTTCCATCGGCCATTGGCTCTTTTCCAGGACGCCTCCTTCTCGGGGCCACTTCATCATCCGAAGATTCGGAGTCTCTCTCAGTGTATGGACCAGAAAATTCCCGATCCTCAGGGATAGGATCCAAACCTCGTATATAGGGGGGCGACCGCCCTCGTGCTTCGCTTCGCCCAGCATATCCACTTCCTCCAACCTCAGGGTAAAGGGGCATCCCATAAGGGGGGTTAGTAGTAACAATAGTTGAATATTCATACCCGACGGGTCGAGAATTCACAGGTATATGTATTTGTTGAACTTGAGGATTCGTACCTTGAATAATCGGGGGAGTTGTCCCTTGTGGCTGAGGATGAGTTGCCCCTGTCTGGGCTTCCCCTTGAGTAGATGCATAAGTTGAATGGGGAGGAACCTCCACGGTTGATGAAATCACCTGGGTTGTCCCTGATGGTGTTCCCTTCTCCAGAGTGCTGGTTGTTCTCCGTGTTCTCGCCATGGTTGTTGTTGCCTTCCCACAGACGGCGCCAAATGTTATGGATAAAAAGCTAAGGTTATTATTTGCTGTATTTATTACTAAGATTCGGGAGCTCAAGGCCTTTAATGGCTGCTCTCGTGTTTCGTAGCTTAATTCTGCCTTTACGAGATGCCTACGTATCTCTGTGAGTTAGAGAATCAAGCCAAAAAACGTAGTTCTGATTGGTGGGGGTGAGACCCCTTATATAGATGTTGGGAGTCCTTGAATTGGACTTGGTATAGGAGACTTGCTGGGCAAGTCTCATAATTAGAATGGACTTTGGAGTCCTAGATAGTAGGAAACTGATTCCTTATCCTTTTACGTCCCCTTGAGGCTAATCTCCAAGGATTTATATCCTTATCGGGACTTTTTTCAACATCTGATTTGTCCCTTATTAATTAATTACGAAATTAATTAATAATCAGGGCTTTTGGGCCTTTTTTATTCCATCAGGCCTGATCTGGTCCATCAGGCTTAACCTTTCTGGTCTGAGTATCATATATCTTTTTATTGGGTCTAGCAGCCCACAAATTGTACAATTAATGCAGTATTTAATAATACAATCATAATTTATTTATCCCTATCACCATACAAAGTCTTTAATGTTCTTTAATGACTTGAAGAATGACAAGCACTTGTCTCCTGACTTGGAGATGAATCGTCCTAGCGCAGCAACCCTTCCTGTGAGTTTCTGAACATCCTTGACAGTTTTTGGGGGTTCCATGTCCAGGATTGCCTTTATTTTATCGGGGTTAGCCTCAATTCCCCTCTTTGAGACCATCAATCCCAAGAATTTTCCAGATCCTACTCCGAAAGCACACTTCGTGGGATTCAACATCATCTTGTGGTACCTCAGGACCTCAAAAGCTTCCCTCAAATGGGTTATATGATCAGTCTTTACTAGACTCTTGACTAGCATGTCATCAACATACACTTCCATAGTCTTCCCAATAAGATCCTTAAAAATTTTATTCACCAACCTTTGATAGGTGGCTCCTGCATTCTTGAGACCAAACGCCATAACAAGATAACAATAAACACCAAAGTCAGTGATAAATGATACCTTTGGAATGTCATCCTTATGCATTTTGATCTGGTTGTATCCGCTAAACCCATCCATGAAACTCAGCATCTCATGTCCAGCGGTGGCATCAATCAAAGTATCAATTCTAGGCAGCGGAAAACAGTCTTTGGGGCATGCATCATTCAGATCGGTGAAGTCTATACACATCCTCCACTTTCCATTAGCCTTCTTCACCATTACAGGGTTTGCTAACCACTCCGGAAATTGAATCTCCTCAATGAAACCAGCCTCTAAGAGCTTTTCCACTTCCTGCTTTATAGCCTCTTGTCTTTCCGGGGCAAAATTTCTTTTCTTTTGTTTCACTGTCTTCCGGCTTGGATCCACGTTTAACTTGTGGGTAATTAACTCTGGGTCTATGCCTGGCATATCAGCTGCTGACCATGCAAACACATCACTATTTTCTTGCAAAAATTTCACTAACTTCCCTCTAAGGGGCTCCTCTAATGTAGCTCCAATGAAAGTCATCCTCTCAGGATTCTTGGGATCTAAAGGAACCGAAACCAATTCTTCTGCTGGCCTTCCTCTATTCTCATCACTTTCTCGAACATCCATATCTTCAATAGGAAGAACCTGCCCCCCGACTCCATCTGCCCTCAAAGAGGCCACATAACAGCTTCTAGCCATTTTTTGATCTCCTCTCTCTTCTCCAATCCCGTTTCGGGTGGGAAACTTCATGACCGAATGGTAGGAAGAGGGGACTGCCTTGAAGGCATGTATCCCTGTTCTCCCCATGATAGCATTATAAGTTGAACTAGCCTTTACCACCACAAAATCCAGCATCTGCGTTGCTTGCCTCGGCTCCGTACCTATGGTGGTAGGCAATTTAATTATCCCTTCCACAGGACATTCTACTCCAGCAAATCCATATATCGGCATGTCGGTTGGTGTCAACTGGGAGTCGTTATACCCCATCCTTAGAAAGGTGTCGTGGAGCAAGATATCCACAGAAGCACCATTATCCACAAGGACCCTCTTAACCGGGCTATTTCCTATTATCGGCGTTATGACCAGCGGGTCGTCATGGGGAAACTTCACACCCTCTAGGTCGGAATCATCAAAAGCCAATGTTACTTCTGTCCTGGCCCTCTTCGGGGCTTCTCCAACAATATGCATAACCTCTCTAGTATATGCCTTTCTGGAATTTTTGGACAATCCAGCAGCAGTTGGACCTCCAAAGATCGTGTTTATCACAGGCCCTCGAGGTCTCGGCCCTCCATAAATGGTGTTTATAACTGGTCCTCTAGGTTGGGGATTCCGCCCCTGATCATCTTGGTCCCTCCTACGATCTTCAAAGTTCTTCCTTCCATTATTATTTCTGTCTCCTCCATCTCCAGTATACTTGTTCAATCTTCCTTTTCGAATCAAAAACTCAATTTCATCTTTCAACTGCCTACACTCATCGGTGTCATGGCCAACATCTTTGTGAAACCTGCAATACTTGCCCTTATCTAGCTTGGCGGGATTAGCCTTCAAGGGCTTAGGCCAGCGAATATCTCTGTCTTTCTCAATCTCCATCAAAATCTGACTTCTGGGAGCATTCAGCTTAGCGTATTCAGTGAACTTTTGCCCAGGTCCTCCCTTCTTGGGGGTTGAATCAGGGTTTTGTTCAGTTCTAGGATATTTATCCTTAGTGATATACTCCAAATCAGTTTTTCGCTTCTTGCCTCCAGTGGGCTCATTACTTACTACAGTCTTCCTCATACTTTCTTCAACCTTGATATACTTCCCTGCCCTCTCTTGGAGCTGCAACATGCTCTCAGGGGGTCGTTTGGCCAAAGACATCTTGAAAAACTCATCCCTAGTTCCTTGTTGCAGTGCTATCATGGCTACCTTATCATCAAGGTCTGGGACTTTTAAAGCCTCCTTTGTAAAACGATTCAGGTAATCTCTTAAGGATTCCTTAGCTCCCTGCACAAGACTCATAAGAGATGCTGAACTTTTCTCATGGACTCTTCCACTGATGAATTGCTTAATAAAAGCCTGACTTAGTTCTCTGAATGATCCAATAGAATTTGGGGGTAGGCGACTGTACCATCTTTGAGCCATACCCGACAGGGTTTGAGGGAAGGCCCGACATTTTATAGCATCATTCACGGGTTGCAGCAGCAGTGCATTAGAGAATGTCCTAACATGATTAGTGGGGTCTCCCGTGCCATCATAGGCTTTGATAGTGGGCATCTTGAATTTCCTTGAGACATGGGCATTCATTATCTCTTCTGTGAAGGGTGGAGTTGGATCATCAGGATCTCCAAGGGGAAGGAGATTGCTCGGATCAGTTCTTGGGACAGCAGCCCTTCTTCTTACCGGACCATCCAGGTCTATGATAGGAGGAGGATTTCTCCCCCTAGGAGGTATGTGGGATCTGGTGGCTTGGTGAGCCTCCAAATCACGTCTCAGCCTTTGGATTTCAGCCTCATGAGCCCTGATCTTTTCCTGCACTTCTTGGGGATTCGCCCCTGGGGTGCTTTGGGGGCGTTGCCTTCCATCGGCCATTGGCTCTTTTCCAGGACGCCTCCTTCTCGGGGCCACTTCATCATCCGAAGATTCGGAGTCTATCTCAGTGTATGGACCAGAAAATTCCCGATCCTCAGGGATAGGATCCAAACCTCGTATATAGGGGGGCGACCGCCCTCGTGCTTCGCTTCGCCCAGCATATCCACTTCCTCCAACCTCAGGGTGAAGGGGCATCCCATAAGGGGGGTTAGTAGTAACAATAGTTGAATATTCATACCCGACGGGTCGAGAATTCACAGGTATATGTATTTGTTGAACTTGAGGATTCGTACCTTGAATAATCGGGGGAGTTGTCCCTTGTGGCTGAGGATGAGTTGCCCCTGTCTGGGCTTCCCCCTGAGTAGATGCATAAGTTGAATGGGGACGAACCTCCACGGTTGATGAAATCACCTGGGTTGTCCCTGATGGTGTTCCCTCCTCCAGAGTGCTGGTTGTTCTCCGTGTTCTCGCCATGGTTGTTGTTGCGTTTTGTCCCACAGACGGCGCCAAATGTTATGGGTAAAAAGCTAAGGTTATTACTTGCTGTATTTAATACTAAGATTCGGGAGCTCAAGGCCTTCAATGGCTGCTCTCGTACTTCGTAGCTTTATTCTGCCTTTACGAGATGCCTACGTATCTCTGTGAATTAGAGAATCAAGCCAAAAAACGTAGTTCTGATTGGTGGGGGTGAGACCCCTTATATAGATGTGGGAGTCCTTGAATTGGACTTGGTATAGGAGACTTGGTGGACAAGCCTCTGAATTAGGATAGACTTAGGAGTCCTAGGAAGTAGGAAGCTGATTCCTTATCCTTTTAGGTCCCCTTGATGCTAATCTATAAGGATTTATATCCTTATCGGGACTCTTCTCAATAGCTGATTTTTCCCTTATTAATTAATTACGAAATTAATTAATAATTAGGGCTTTTGGGCCTTTTTTATTCCATCAGGCCTGATCTGGTCCATCAGGCTTAACCTTTCTGGTCTGAGTTTCATATATCTTTTTATTGGGCCTAGCAGCCCACAGCTTGTACAATTAATGCAGTATTTAATTATACAATCATAATTTATTTATCCCTATCAAGTATAAATAGTATATGATTGATGAGATCTTATTCATAAATAATAATGTAATTTTTTGTTGTTGATGAGTGAGATTAGAATCCGAAAACTTATATGTATTTTTATAAATAACATACATGTTTGTTGTTAACGGGATTCGAACCTGAGAATTTATATGTATTTTTATAAATAATAATATAAATATTTGTTGTTGACGGGATTCGAACCTGAGAACTTGTGGAGTGTATTTTTTTTAGTATGTGGATCTAACGGCTCTGATTATTTGATGAAGAAAATCGGACGGTCGTGATGTAAAGAGATAACCAAAATGAGGGGTTAACCAAACTACAAATTATACCTCATTCCGGTTATTATAGTATAGTATAGATATGTATAAATTTATTGTACGTATGTATGTATGCATGTATGTATTAATGTATGTACGTTTATATTAATTATACAACAATTAATAATTTTTAATAAATAAATGATGAGGTGAAATAAATATTATATAGATATTAATGTAGGGGTATAATCATCAAACCACGTGTTGTTGTATTATATATACAATAATTAGATAGATGTCTAACTCGATAGATATGGCTTTTCAACTCATATGTTAAATTTCCGGTCTGCAATTTCAATTTTGTGTTTGCTGTCTTCTTCATTTTGAGTGTTATTTTTAAATTTTAATTTAATGATAAATGTTTGTGTAATTGCATTTATGATTGATAATAAAAACTAGTTATAACGAACTGGATACTTGTAAATATATCATTTTTAATATATAGTTTAATTATTTTTGTGTGAATATTGACGATTTAATTCATTTTATATTTGTTTAATTTGATCATTTTTTTATATGTTGTATAACTTTTTATCATTAAATTACCTCCATTTTTCTTTATTAAAAAACTAGATCGAGAATATCACCGGAACAAAACGCATTTTCGATATTTTAATAATTTATAAAGTAATTAATCTAAAGAACACCCTAGACATGCTGAAAAATATCTGTTTATCCATTCACTCGGTCCCACCTTCTTTAAAAAAAAGAAGGTTCATATCTTATAAAATTTAAAATAAAATTAAATTAAATTTAGGTTTTTATCTGGGACGAGTTGTGTCTTAACAAATTTTTATTGAAATTTTATGTGAACCGCAAATCTGTGACTATAAGTATAGGACACATTTAAATTTGTAAATGTGGGCCCAGACATAGAATTATTTTTCTTTGATTATTTGTATATGAGTAATATTAGTAATCCAAAATTTATATCAAAATAATTATAAACTGATATTATATTACACATGTCAAAATTTAATTTATGGATGCATTTAAATGCGGGTAATTATATTATTGTGAGAAAATTTATTATTTATAAAATATTTGAAAAAGAATTTTATAACAGTTTTTAAGAACTCTAACATTTTTATTTGTATATAGAGTTTTTTAAAAGACTTTTAAGACCACATTTTGGATATATACTTAATATTAGTTTTATTCAATTTTACATCATATTTATCGATATTACAATTTGAATTTGAAGACAATACAAGTTTGAACCTTAAAGCCAAGCAACTTAAAAAAACATTAAGATTAAAATTGTCTATAAATCTGAATCAATGTATACAAAAGATTTCAAATGTTAAAGTAGAGAAAACAGAACACTGAAAATAGAATCCAATTTGGAAACAAGAAAGAAAAACTAGCTATATAAAAAAAAGAAAAAGAAAATCGAAAATCAAATCATAGTAGAAATCGCAAAGAATAGGAAATTACAAACTAGCTAAACAAAATTGACATAAGAAAAAAAACCAAGTACGTAAAAGAAAACTAAAACATAAGAAACCGAAAAGCAATCAAATTTGAAACTAAAAAGGAAAGACTAGGTTCCTAAACAGAGTGAGAGTTTAGAAGGAATGAGGGAGAGATTGTAATCAAAAACTATCAAGAATTCGTGGGAGTGGAAGATGCTCAAACAAGATGACTTGATGAAGAGGTCGAGGAGAAGGATAAGGTCCGATTATATATGGCTCTTTAATTTCCACTCTTCATCGCCTTGTACTTTGCCAGAACCAATAATTGTAACCAACTGGTTGATTAACATCCGAATTGTAATCATTAATGGGTCCATCAGTATAAGAAACGTAATCAACAGGATAATAACTTGGAGAATACATATTTAAGATACTTAAGATAAAGTGAAACTGATAATACTAAAGAAAGTAAACTGGAATTGAAGGTGCAAAAACTTTAAAGTGAAAGAAGTACTCGAATTCAAATAACTGAATCTGAAATACTGAAAATGAAATAAACAACAAAGACAATTGTTCTTCGATGCTCCCCAACAAAGTCCAGATCAGTGTATATAGCTAGGCTACTTTGGGCTTCATTTGACTTGGGTTAGGCTACTTTAGACATCACTTAATTTGGACTTGTACTTTTAAATTAGTGAACTGATCACATTGCTAACCCACTTGACCCATATATCTCTAGCCGGTTACAATCCTTTCCCCTTAAAAAATCCTTGTCCTCAAGGATTCCTCCTAGATCAAATGTTACAATGATGACAACCTAATGCCAAACCACGACAACTATCCCAAAAAGAGACACTTGAAGCAACCTGTCAAGCTGGCTTGAATATTTTTCTCTTTCGTCCATAGCCTTCGTCTTTTTCTGATTTGCACCTACATCTTGAGAGGAAACTGATATTCTGGTGCCTTTATGACCCATAATGTTAAATAAGCTTTGTCCACGTGTAGCATTTTGGGCTGGTTGATTCCTAATCAAGTCATTTAGTACACTAAACGACCACTTCTTTTTGAAAAGTGAAGTTAGATGACCAAGAACTTCAATAAATCTTGAACCAATCTTCACCTGTTCTTTAGCATTACCTTCAGGGAAGTTAACATATTCAGCAAGTGTTCGCCTTCTTTTATGCATTAACATGAAATTTCCTTCAAGCTGGCCAAGAGTCGTATCCCTTAACAAATCCAATCTGTAATAATTGTGGCTTAAAGTTTGACGGTCCAAGAGTGATGATGCGATATAAATAGTTGGCGCTTTAGTTACAATGCAACAACAAACATGTACAATTGATACAACCAGATCAAGGGCTTCCATGAACTCTTCCCACTCGAAAAATCCCGACAAAATATGTTTCCAGGAAATGACAAAAAAATTTAAAGAATTTTCAACATCAATCTTATCCAAAAGCTCAGTTTGGTCGATCAGCTTAAAATACTATTTTGGCTTTCTATATTTGGACGTAACTTCAACATTTTTAGCTAAGAATGAACAAGTCAGTTCTAGTTTCATAACTACACTAACCTCATTCAAATTACCACGAGATCTTGGCCAGTGGTTCCCTCAAGAACCAAGTCTTCTGAATGATAAACACTCTTTTTTAACTACTTTGATTGCCTTTAAAGATACGCGAGGCAAGGTCAGCCCTTGGGTAAGGCGACCAAGGCGGCCGCCTAGGGCACTACTGCGCACAGGGGCACCAAAATATTTCAATAACATATGTATATAGGTGTATTTATTTTTTATATTATTTATTTTTTATATTTTTTATATTTTAAAATACAAATTTTAATTAGAATACATTAACATATATGTGATTGGGGGACATATTAAAATTTTAAAATATATTATTATCTTTGTGATGGGAAATTTTTAAGAAATTTGTTAATGGCCTAACATTAAAGCCATTGTGTGCAACAAGATGGGAAAGTCACATCGAAAGCGTGAGAGCGGTAAGATTTCAGACTTCTAAACTAAGAGATGCATTGGTTCATCTTAGTAATGTAACTCAAGACTCTATGATAAGGTGTGAAGCTAGAAGTTTAGTTGAAAATGAAATTGAGAGTTTTGAGTTTCTATTTTCTATGTGCATCTGGTTTAACTTGTTAAATATCATTAATGCAGTTAGTAAGTTCTTACAACTTGAAGATATTGATATTGATATTGCATTGTCAAGATTGGAAGAACTTATAAATTTCTTTAATGAGTTTAGAGAAACTGGTTATGACTCTTGTAAGAAGGAGGAAAAAGAGTTAGTTTTGGAGTTGGATGTGGAGCCTGTGTTTCCTGAAAAGCGAAAAATTCATAGGCTTGTTCATTTTGATGATCTTGGGGTTACTGCAGCTGATGATGATCAGAACTTGAGTGCTGAACAAAAATTCAGAAGGTATTATTTCTTGTATATTGTTGATCAAGGTGCTTTTCAACTCAAAGAACGGTTTAAACAGTTTCAAGATTATAAGGAAAAATTTGGGTTTTTATTTAACCTGAAGAAGCATTTATCTGGTGATGATGAGGGGTTAAAATCTTGTTGCATGAAGGTTGAGGGATTTCTTAGACATGATATGCGATATGATATTGTTGGCGCAGAGTTGTTTAACGAGTTACTAGTGCTTCGAATGATAATACCCGATGAGATAACAAAGGCAATAAATGTGCTTAATTATTTAAGTTCTAGTTCAAGACAAATAAATTATCCAAATGCTTGGATAGCTTATAGAATCGTTGTGACCATTCCTGTTACAGTGGTAGAGGCGGAAAGGACATTTTCTAGATTGAAACTGATCAAATATTATCTCCGCTCTTCGATGTCTCAAGATAGCCTTAATGGATTAGCTTTATTGTCTATTGAAAGTGAGCTGGCAAGTTCTCTAGATTATAGCAAAATCATAGAGAGATTCACATCTCAAAAGCCTAGAAAAAAGTTTCAAAATCAATAAAGGTAAACTCATTTTTATAACTTTATTTTGACATTGTTGTGTACTAGTAATGATGACTGTTCTATATTCATGATACTACATCAGTGGCTTGTAGGAGATTATTGCAAGAGGTTGAAAACTTGGATATTTAGCGTACAAGAAATTCATTATATTCACTTGCTACTTTAGATTCAAGTAAGTTTACTTTTATACAATGAATATATCTTATTGTGATTTTTTGGTTATGAATATGGGACACCATTTTTGAATCCCGCTTAGGGCACCAAATACATAGGGCCGGCCCTGACGCGAGGGACTATAAGTTGTTGTAGTTCGTCAGCATAATGACACGTGCTAAAGCTTTACGTTCGATGGCACAAATCCTGTCAAGACGTGTCCCTTCACTGAACTCCTCCTTGATGTCAACCTCCATTACTTTGTGGTGGCCACAAAATGCTTTTTCTTGAGAAATGAAACTTGACATAGCATGAACTTTTAATTCCAACCCTAGAAAGCCCTCTTCAATACTCAAAATAGATGCAAGAATTGTGCCATCGCCTGGATCAAAGTTACGTATACTACAAGCATTTCCATACCTCATATCCAAATTATTTGCAATGGTAACCTTTCTGTTGGTATTCTGCATCACCTTAAGGCTAGGAATAACACTAACATTCTCTTTTATTTGCTTCTGTAATCATTATCACGAGTACAACTAGACCTCTTATTCGAATTAATTGAAATTGTAATTGTCTGCTCCACCTCCAGATTAGAAATAACATTGATGTCCTTTATTATTCGCTTCTGTAATTCCAACTCTGATACCAATTGTAACCAACTGGTTGATTAACATCCGAATTGTAATTATTAATGGGTCCATTAGCATAAGAAACGTAATCAACAGGATAATAACTTGGAGAATACATACTTAAGATAAAGTGAAACTGATAATACTAAAGAAGATAAACTGGAATTGAAGGTGCAAAAACTTTAAAGTGAAAGAAGTACTCGAATTCAAATAATTGAATCTGAAATACTGAAAATGAAATAAACAACAAAGACAATTGTTCTTCGATGCTCCCCAACAAAGTCCAGATCAGTTTATATAGCTAGGCTACTTTGGGCTTCATTTGACTTGGGTTAGGCTACTTTAGACACCACTTAATTTGGGCTTGTACTTTTAAATTAGTGAACTGATCGCATTGCTAACCCACTTGGCCCATATATCTCTAGCCGGTTACAATAATTCACTGTCCTCTGTCTTATCAGCAGTCCTGAATTCGCAATTACATTTTCGTTGATTATCATTTGCTTATATACAATTAAAGGATTCTGTTTTAAGTGCGATCATAAGTATATCAGATCATCACCAACACTTCATTGTGGGTAGTAATAATAATGCAGCAGATAATACGTGGAATGAACCTAAAGGCAGGATGTCCAATATCATACAATGAAAATAGATTACACATTACACCGTAATATTACACTATCAAACAAACAGTAATTCATCTGATATTAGTTATGGGTGGAAAAAGATTATAGTATGACAGTGTACAAATTAAAGGAAAAAATGCAATGAAAGGGACATGTTTTCATAGAATAATGGAGGGTTTCTCAAGGTTATGGGTTTTTCCCTACTCGGAGAAAGTGCAGAGGCTATACTTACTTTGAAGTTGGTGCAAGTTTCACATCCATAACCCTGTCGCTGAATAAATCCAAAGTCTACTTACACTACATGCAGTTCCATAGAAAGCACACTGAACAGGGAGTGGTACTTGTGAGGTTTATACTTGATCTTAGTGGGTAAGAATGCACAACAATTATCAAATTTCATATCGCAAGACTCACAGTAGTAGTAGAATCCATTTGTGAAGCACTGGCAAGTTGCACAGGTTACCAAACTATAAAATCTATCCGTCTTCTGAAGCAAGAGAGGATGTTGGGGATGAAACGGGGATGCTCCTGCACGGAATTGTTGTGGCAACTTAGAGGCACAGAAGGAATGGAGAATGAAATCACATCGGATACATTCGTAATAGGACAGATGGAAAGCAGATATAGGCTAAATACAACCATCACATATCAACACTTTCTGTTGCCGCCCTCATCCTCCCTGATAAAAGTAAACTGGAGTTTTTTATGGTTATTGTAACTCCAGTGTTCTTCAATTATTTATGGTTCATTAAGTAAAGTTGATAACATGATTTTGTTGTTATCTTCGCATTGAAAGTCAGTTTGCAAGTTGTCACACCGGGTCATAACGAAATCAAGTAATGATTCCCAACTACCGAGAGGAAATTGTAATAAATCAGGTTCATTGTCAATGTCATCTGCTTCAATCTCATTTCTAAAAACAAGAATGTGAAATTAGTGCAGGTATGAGGGCAAAAACATTCAAATGGAAACTTAAAAAGCATATTATATAATAATTAAAATTAAAAAGCTACATATATTACTGGTACTCACGCCCTAGATACTGTATCAGAGGATGAAGCACATTTCATAAGCACAAAATATGTGCATTTGTGACAGTAATAGAGCCAGTGGAAACTCCTAACGAGATGGGTGAAGTAGCGATGCATGTGAGGCATAGAGTAAATAAGTTTAAGAGGGTGATGATGATAGGTAGGAGTGGGAATGATTGACCGGGAAACTTGTGTATCCAAACTTCACAGGCGGGGCATACATAACAAGAGTCTATAGCCTTCTCTCCACAAGCATCACACTTAAACGAGGCTACCCTCTTCATCAATGTTAGTGTGGGCTCGTCGTGGCCTTCAATATCATCACAACTGCATCTATATGTTGGAAAGCCTATATATGACTGGTATGTTGCAACCATGACATAGTAATCCAGTGGGTGCTTGGGATGACAGAAGTGCTCCAGTGTTGAATTCATTTTGGCTGAGGCAGGCATCTAGAAATCAGACTATTTCCTCAACGTATTTGTGGAATCTGTTTTTTCACTACTTACTGGTGTATAAAGTTGTCTTGTATTTACAGAATTAGATTACTGGAATCAATGTATCTAATCTGTATAAATCAAAAGTTTTGAAAGCTGAGGAGGTTGGACCACTATCCATCCTTCGTACTATTCTTTTCATTGTTTTCACCAAAATTTTGGACATCAATCAAAGGGCCTGAACAAAGGATGATTCACAACTCAGCTAATTCAGACCCATTCGATCGTTAAAAACAATGATTCTTAATCGTCAATTTTAATATACAAAAGTCAAGATTTGAGTGCCAAAGTAACAATTATATTATAAGAGACTAATTCACCATATCATAAATATTTATGTATATTTTTGAATAATTAGAATTGTATAACTTACAAATTAGTGTCTATCCCCGTCATATAAAAATTTGTCTTCCAACTTCTCATGTAATTAAAATCATGTCACTTTAATTTATTCTTTGCTTTTGTCGGTACCAATGAGAATAATTTTTTTTTTTTTTTTTTTTTTTTGCGGTAAAACTGTAAACACAAACATAATAAGGCTTCATATGATGCGGAGGTGTCAATTATTCATACTAGTACGTAAATTTTTGCACACCGGAAATGAATTCATCACTGAGGCATCTTAGCCATCCCCACCCACAAGTACTTAAAGAGATTACTGTCATCGATCAGAATGATGATTTCTGCCAATTGTGCATTGAAATCAGTTGCTGGCTATCCTACATACACTTGCACTTTCAACGATTTTCATCCAAGTTATTGTAAAAGATTCTACCTGCACAAAAGTTGTGCAGAACTACTCACAAATATTACTCACATAACCACATCAAACACCCGCTTGCTCTCCAATTGCAACAGATTGGTGGCACTTGTGATATCTGTGGGTATTTTACGCCTTTCTGCTATGCTTGTGATGATTGTCGATTCTATGTGTGTGCGCCGTGTGCTACTGAAAAGAGAATGCTTCGACACCAAGGTCATAAGGAGCATACACTAACATTGATGCACGGGAAACCCTTGTTTATATGTGATGCTTGTGGAGAGGAATTTAGTGAATCTTCCTACATATGCACCATTTGTGATTACAAGAGCTGTGTTATTTCACCCTTAATTATTCCACCATCTAATAATCACCATCATCCTCGCAACCTTGTCTACACCATTCCTGACATGCATGGCTATTTTAACCGAGACCGTAACATCTGCCACCGCGATGATGTCTTCATCAACTACTGGGTCTATTATTGTCATAAATGCACTTATTTTGCTCATATAACATGTGCTACATCTTCAACAGAATCAGAATCAGCGGTGTGAGTACCCTTTGATTGAATGATTTTATTTGCAATATATATTGATTGTTTTTTAATTTGTCTCTAGCTAGTGTCTAGAATATTATCATCTCCTTAAATATCTGAATATGTTGTTTGTAGGGGAGAGATTGAAGCAGATGATGAATCAAATCTGGTAGAACTTCCTCTTAAGAGTGAGAAATAATTATTTGATCTCATTATAACAGAGTGTTCCAAGTTCCAAACTGACTTTCAAGGAGAAGGTGCTAATAATATCACTATATGAACCACACGTGATGATCCACAAATAATTGGTGGAAAACTGGAGACAAGAATCATCCATTAGAACACCTCATGTTTACTCTTAGTGAGAATGATTGTGAGGATATTAACGGTGATAGAAGAGTGTTAGAATGCAACGGGTGCATTCAACATATAGTGTAGTTTCTTTCTCCACTCTTTCTGTGCCACCGTGCCACCGAGTTACCAGAGGAGTTGCTTGCAGGGGCATGCTTAGTTCACTCCTAACATCAGCTCCTCTCCTCCTAACATCTGTCCTCTCCTCTGCTCCTGCTTCGGAAGAAGGATCTATTTTACGATATTGTGAAATGTGGAGCCAACACCTTCTTCACAAACATATCATACGATTGAGGGGAGTGTTAAAGAGTATAAGATTCAGTTCGGGCCTTCCTCTACCACCTTAAGGTTTTAGAACAACTGGTTCCTTAACATGATATCAGAGCTCAGGAAGCGGGAGGACTCAGGTTCGGTTCGACTCACTGCCACCCCCAATATTCTCACAATTTATCGTGACACGAAAGACAATTAATACCCCAAAAATGGGCGCCTGTGATCCACTCTTCGACCCAAAAATGGGCTCTCGAGTGAGAAGGAGTATTAGAATATAGATCCAGTTGAGCCTTTCTCCAACACCTTCCAACACCCCGAGATTTTAGAGTGATTGGTTCCTTAACAAGGTATCAGAGTTTATGGAGGGACTCGGGTTAGTCCTCCCACCCCCATTTATTTAATTTAAATATTTGTTATTGGTATTGATATTGGTTATATTTGCCGTCGTCAATTGTAGCGAAATGTATCGTATGATTGAGGGGAGTCTTAAATAGTATAAAATCATGTTCGGGACTTCCTCTACCACCTTAAAAACTTTTAGTGTGACTGGTTACTTAACAAACAGATTTTACTACCATTATAAGACACGTGAGGTGAAAATTGATATATGCTGTGCATTTCTTCCCACCAGGATAAAACATAAATCTCACAAAAACCACTCCCTTATCTAGTCTCAGAATCCGTTTGTAATGTAAGTTTGTTTCTGATTACTAATGGGGTGGAATATGCATGTGAAACTTGCGATAACTTCCAAATTAGCATTGTTTGTGCATTTTATTCTAGCATAATGAACCACAAATATGATCTTCATTCCATAACCTTGAGAAACCAGCCGTTCTTCTATGAAGGAGTAATCTATTGTGAAATATGCAAAGAACAAGTTAACACAATCAGTGTTGGCTCTATCATTGTGGTGAATGCGATCAGTCTTTTCACAATAATTTTCTCCTTGACTACCAAAGGGCAAAGTCAGTAGGGACCATTGAACTTCGCATTAAACATCAGCCACACACTTTCTTAGGCTCATAAATTCCCTGGAAGAAAGAATCCTCCCTTGTACTTTTGTGGAGTAGCCTATAACTACAAGTTCTTTTTTGAATGTGATGGATGTGGATATCTTGTGTGCTTAAACTGTCTGTTCAAAATCTTGGGCTAAAACCCGGTCAGTTTACTTTTGAGAGCTTCCTACACTGTCTTTGGGCATCAACTCCGCTCAAAAGTGATTATATTCCGCTCTAATTAAACTCGTGCGACAAGTATGTTTATTTCTTTTTTATTAGATTCTACAATTCAATTCGTCTTCGGCCAAATAAAATTATTAATAACATGTAATCAATATTTATAGACTATAACATCTATCTTCACAATATTCTTAAAACTGAAACATTCTAGTCTTGTCAGAAATAGCCAGTAATGGTAATGGATACCCTTGCACTAATATTAATGGATACCCTAGACCAGGAACTTGGTAAGTGTCCATCAGGTGAAGAAAATGTTCAGTAATATTCTTTATATGCACTCTAATAATATTATGGGGATGCAATTTCATCTTCGGAAAAATTTTATATAGAAAGTAAAATATCCGAGGCCAAAATAAGCTAAGCAACCAGGAAAGAAAACAAAAAACATTGTAGAGGACAATTTCTACAAAGGCTAAAAAATATTTGAGAAAAGATAATTATTTGTGAATCTAAATCAAAATTTTATAATTTGAAACATATGTGCATAGGAAGATTTATTCAGAACCTTACAGAAAATAAAAATTAGCCAAAATAAAATGAACAAATAAGAACTGCGAAGACAAAAGGATATAACAAAGATTTGTGAAGACTAAAGGATGAAAAAATTTGTGAAGACCAGAATAAAAGAGAAAACCCAGAACCCAAAAGGTGTCACCAAGGCGGCTAGGCCCTAGCCTACTAAATCCAAAATCCAAGGCATTGTAAACGACTTCCTAAAATTACTCACAGTATAGCCTATGTATGCTACAGCTCGGTAACATGTACTAGCAATCTTGATCAAATATATAAAAATAATATGGTTGACTAGGAACCACACTTCCAACTGGAGCATATGCATATCCAAGCTCATGAAATTCATACCATTTTATGCGTCAAGATAACCACAAACGAAATAGAGAGCAACTATGTATCCAGAATCCAAAAGGTATTACAGAGCCTACTAAATCCAAGGCATTATGGAAGTCTTCACAGAATAACTCACCATATCACATATGCTTGGCTACGCCTTGGAAACTACATATCCAGCTCTATCCATATACACAATCTTGATTAAAAAAAATGGTTGCCTAGGAACCACACCTAAACTAATATTTGGATACAAGATGATGGTAAACAATATATTTTTCCTAGGCTACTAAATCCAAGGCACTGTGGACGTCTATCTCTTGCAATACTTAAAAATTAAAATTCCTTCCAGTCTCGATGTTTTCCCTACAGTCATCCATATAATTCATTCCATCTCTACACCCAAAAGGCTTTTACTTCTCAACTTTAAACCCTCAAATAAAAATATATCCAATTTGATTCCCTCCTAACCATCCAATAGTTTATTTTAAGTAACACCACGTCTACCTGACAATCAAGTTCCACAACCAGTCACCATGGGTACACAACACTAGAAGTAAACTTCAATGGCTCCACTTCTGCTTCAAACACCCATCACGTGTTCTTCATCCACATGCTAGAACTGCGCGTCAGTGCCAGAAAATTCACCTTACCAGCTTCCTATTTCTAAACCCTTAAAAAGATTGAGCCGTACTCTAAAGGCACTAGTAGCTCACCCAACTCTTTTGCAAGCGCTCTCAACAACAGTACTCCCACATAGAATTCTCCAAAAATAGCTATAACATTAATGATATCACTAAGTTGGTCAAACTGTGATGATGGCTGTGAAATAGAACAAACTACAAATCTTTCTATAAATTAAAAATAATAATTAAAATACCACATTTTCTAATAAAGATAGCCTAAAATTAAACAATATAAAACAAGACTTCAAATTACCACATTGAATATCAATTACCATTTACAAAATGTATATCAGGTAAGGCATAGACAAGCATTATCAACATGCTAATGCAAGAGGTTCTCACCTCTACACAAATACCCCATAGATACTCATTTAATCAGATATGTATATGAATATCACCTAAAAATTCAAAACATATGCATCTAAGACATATGTATCACCTTCCAAAGATGCTACACATTCCAACACCCTATGAATCAGTCCTTGCACACTCATTTACGAAACAGCACAACTCGAATTAGTAAAAACGCACATATATATAAAAAAGACATCCAAATCCATTTATTCATTTAAACACCACCATACAACATCCCATACATGAAACCCATCTTATAATCCAAACACAACACAATTATCAATCATTATAAAGCATCAAACATGAACATAGACACACACACACATATGTAAATATAGAATCAAGACACTACACGGCCAACGACAGGGTACTTAGCTTCAAACTTCTTTTCCCAATCAGAAAGAACGCCGAGTTCTTTATCAGTGAGGCCATCAACAGAAGCAATAACATCTTCTTCATT
The DNA here is from genome assembly GCF_009905375.1 of Apium graveolens. Lineage (NCBI taxonomy): Eukaryota > Viridiplantae > Streptophyta > Magnoliopsida > Apiales > Apiaceae > Apium > Apium graveolens. The sequence continues at coordinate 143,939,029 of NC_133653.1, forward strand.
TTTGCTCATTTTAGCAAGAGCCCTTGTTGCATCTTTGCCGGCAAACATGGAGTAAGAACCTCCCGGACCGTAGAAAGAATTGCCGGTTGTGACGTCGAAGATACGACCCTTTATAGCTATGTATATGGGTTTTGATGGGTTTGTGCCATCGTATTGTTTTAGCTCACCAATTGAGATCTCCATTGCCTATGCTTCACTTGTGTCCCTCTCCTTCTTTTGCTTTGATGATTATATGGTCACGTGACACGGCAAAATGTTTCAGGATAGCAAGAACAGAATCGAAAATCATGAAACCGACATTTTATCCGGATCCGAATCATATAATCCGATAATTATCCGAAAAATATTCCAACCGAAAATTTAACCGAAAATGATGCAAAATATAAGATCTGATTATAACTCTGAACGGTTTAAAACCGAATAATATATTACCTGAATCGAATATGACCCGAAATAATAAAATTTATACTTTAAACAATTTTATGTTTATGATAACATACTTATTTAATCATATTCTTTTGAAAAAGTACATTATATTATATTAAAAATACTAAATTAAATAAAAAATATATAGTTTTAAATCTCAAAAATTGAAAAAATAAATAAGTTATGATATTCAAACCGAATTTAATCCGAACAGAATTTTGTGCGATCTTAATCCAAATTTTTTCCGATTTTAATCCGAATTAGACCCGAACCGAATCACATCTGTTCCGATCTGAATGGTTTTCATATATATCATAATCTGAAAGTAGATCCGATCCGAAATTGATCTGATCCGAAACCGAACCCGTTATCCGAATTGCCAGGTCTAGTTATATGATTATAATTTACTGTTTAATTTATGGATCGTGTTCGTGTATATTCATATTCATTTACCTTCTCATCGTCTTTTCTTCTCATTTTAACTATGTTTTTGAATGATTTAATTAATTAATTTTATAATATTTTTTATAAAAAAATATATTTTTGTATTATTTTTCTACAAAATGGATATCTTTTTGGCATATAATGTGGAGTAACATTCATATACAAACTATTACTCCCACCTTATTAGTATACAAATGGTGCGCCACACGAAAATTAAAAAAAATATAATTTAATAAGAAAAATAAGAAAAGTAATTGAATTGAGAATCAATTAATATTTATTATAAATGGATGTATTTAATTAAGTGGTGGAGTATTATAAAATTTTATTATTTTTGAAATATATATAACTGAGATAGATGTCAAAAATAAAAATTATATACAAAAGAACGGGAGACAGAGAAAATATAACTAGAGAAACTATGACTACGATACAAACTATCATCGTGACGATTTTGAATTTGGTGTTTAATAATCCGATCATTTTATTATCAAACTTCTAAATTAATTTTATATTTAAAGATCCACTTGTCTAGTGTGTGTCATGGGCATATATTAAGAAAGTGTGATTGATGAGTTGTAAACATTTTATTGGTGGAGATTTTTGTGCATGCAGGGGGTCCATCATTATTAATGAGTTCTCCACCAATATTGTGTGGAAACATCATCAAACATTAATTTTAGTATGTGCTCATGGGCACACACTAGAAAAATCATTTAAAGATTATAGTTTTCGATGATATGCACGGTTGATGCGAGTCTATTAAGGAAAATGCTTGGTGTACAAAATGGTGTACAAAATTTTGTACATAATTACATGTGGTGTTTTATTTGGAATGAGCCCCCTGAATTCACATTAACAAACCCAATTAAAACACCCCACATCAATTACCATGTCATTATGTACAATTTGTTTGTACAAAATTGTGTACACCTAGCACTACTCGTCTATTAATAATGACTTTGAGAATTCTGTGATAAAATCAAAATTTGTGTGATGGTAATTTTTATCAAAAATTGTGATAGTTTAATTAATTAGTGACTAAAATTGTAGAGTTATCAGATTTTATTAGCATAGTTCCCTGTTAGATATATTTGAGATGTCATGTCTAATATGATTTGTGTTTAATTTTTCAGAACTTAACAACAGGACATATCAGGACTTACTGAAATCAGAACTTACTGAAGTCAGAACTTAATATCTGAACTTAAGGTGTCAGGAGATATATATCAGTACTTAAGTGCGGGAAGACTTTCAGATAAGGAATGCGGCTGATTTACAAGAGAAGATCTGGACTAAAACAATAGAAGATATGCATGGAAAGAGTTAGAGGACTAGAAGACTTGTAGAAGATATCTAATTGATATATTTTAGGAGACAGAATTATATTTCATATCAATTAGAATATATCTTGTAATTGTGTACTATATAAACACAGCTTAGGGTTTACACTATATGTGTTATCATTATCGAGAAACATTATTGATTGTAACCTAACAGCTCTTAGTGATATTTGTTCATCACTGAGAGAGAATAACAGTTCATATTATAACAGAGTTTATTTGAATATACTTGATCTTTGTTACATACTTGTGTTGAAATCAATTTGATTGTATAAACACTGTATTCAACCCCCTTCTATAGTGTTGTGTGACCTAACAAGTGGTATCAGAGCTTTTCTAGTTAACACACATACAGTAAAGATCCAAACAATCATGTCTGAAGAAACACAAACCCCAACTAAGCCCACCAAAACTCAAGAAACTCAAAACACTCAAACCCACAGTCGATATGAGACTATTAGAGTTCCCAAACTGAGATCTTCTGAGTATCCCATATGAAAAGTGAAGATGGCTATGTTTCTGGAAGCTACAGATCCAGAATACCTTGACAGAATTAATGAAGGACCATATAAGCCTACCAAGCTCTCTGTTGCAGTTGCTGATCAACCAGCAAAGTCCATACCAAAGGAGAAAGGTGATTACACAGCTGAAGATATCTCATCTATTGTCAAGTATGCAAGGGTAAGGCATTTGCTGCATAGTGCCATTGATAATGTCATGTCAAACAGGGTAATTTGATGCAAGACTGCAAAGGAGATATGGGATACTTTGGAGACAAGATGTCAGGGAACTGATGCAATAAAAAAGAACAGGAGGACTATACTCACTCAAGAGTATGAGCACTTTGACTCAAAAGCTGATGAGTCATTAACTGACTTATATGACAGGTTTGTCAAACTCTTGAATGATCCGTCACTGGTGGACAAGGAATACGATCTTGAAGATTCAAATCTAAAATTCCTTTTACCTCTTCCTGAAAATTGGGATTTGAAGTCTACTACCATAAGAGACAACTATGACCTTACTAAAACTACTCTTGATGAAATTTATGGTATGATCAAGACTTATGAACTTGAGATGGGTCAAAAGAGTAAGAGGCATGGAAGAAAGTCAAGGACAGTTGCTCTTAAAGTTAAGGAGGAATCTCCTAAAGTGGTTGTCTCAAAGAGGGGCAAAGGAAAGGCTGTCATCATAAAGTCTGATTCAGGGTCATTATATTCTGATCATGATGATTCAGAAACTGAAAGTTTACCTGAAATGGATGTTGATGAAGAGATGATGCAACTGTGTGCTCGTATGGTGAAGGGTATCACAAAGATAGCCTATAGGAAATTCAGAAAGGGCAAGAAGTTTTCCAGGAAAGGCGGAAGTTCTGATAAGAAAGGGTTCAGAAAGTCTGAAGGCAAAGGAGAAAAGTCTGACAGAGGAGACAATTCAAATGTTAAATGCTACATGATAGGGATAAATAAATCCTGATTGTATAATTAAATATTGCAAGGTATGGGCTGCTGGGCCCAATAAGAAGATGTATGACATTCAGACCAGAAAGGTTAACATGTTGATCAGGCCTGATGGACCAGATCAGGCCTGATGAAACAAAGAAGGCCCAAAAACCCTGATTATTAATTAATTTCATAATTAATTAATAAGGGAAAAATTAGCTATTGAGAAGAGTCCCGATAAGGATATAAATCCTTACAGATTAGCCTCAAGGGGACCTAAAAGGATAAGGAATCAGTTTCCTACTATCTAGGACTCCAAAGTCCATTCTAATTATGAGACTTGCCCACCAAGTCTCCTATACCAAGTCCAATTCAAGGACTCCCAACATCTATATAAGGGGCCTCACCCCACACATCAGAACTACGTTTTTTGACTTGATCCTTGGCAATCAGCAAGGTACGTAGGCATCTTGTTAAGGCAGATTGAGTCACGAAACACAAGAGCAGTCAAATCGAGCCTTGAAGCTCACGTTCCTTTTTATTAGATACAGCAATTATATATATTAGTTTTAATCCATAACATATGGCGCCGTCTGTGGGAAAGCACAACAACAACCATGGCGAGAACAAGGAGAACAATTAGAGCTCTGGAGGAAGGAACACCATCAGGGACAACTCAGGTGATTTCGTCAACCGTGGAGATTCCTCCCCATTCAACTTATGCATCTACTCAAGGGGAAGCCCAGATAGGGGCAACTCAACCTCAGCCACAAGGGACAACTCCCCCGACTATTCAAGGTACGAATCCTCAAATTCAACAAGTACATGTACCTGTGAATTCTCGACCCGTCGGGTATGAATATTCAACTATTGTTACTACTAACCCCCCTTATGGGATGCCCCTTCACCCTGAGGTTGGAGGAAGTGGATATGCTGGGCGAAGTGAAGCACGAGGGCAGTCGCCCCCCCCTATATACGAGGTTTGGCTCCTATCCCCGAGGATCGGGAATTTTCTGGTCCTTACACTGAGAGAGACTCTGAATCTTCGGATAATGAAGTGGCCCCGAGAAGGAGGCGTCCTGGCAAAGAGCCAATGGCCGATGGAAGGCAACGCCCTCAAAGCACCCCAGGGGCGAATCCCCAAGAAGTGCAGGAAAGGATCAGGGCTCATGAGGCTGAGATCCAAAGGCTGAGGCGTGATTTGGAGGCTCACCAGGCCACCAGACCCCAGATACCTCCTAGGGGGAGAAATCCTCCTCCTGTCATAGACCCGGATGGTCCGGTACGAAGAAGGGCTGTCGTCCCAAGAACTGATCCAAGCAATCTCCTTCCCCTTGGAGATCCTGATGATCCAACTCCACCCTTCACAGAAGAGATAATGAATGCCCATATCTCAAGGAAATTCAAGATGCCCACTATCAAAGCCTATGATGGCACGGGAGACCCCGCTAATTATGTTAGGACATTCTCTAATGCACTGCTGCTGCAACCCGTGAATGATGCTATAAAGTGTCGGGCCTTCCCTCAAACCCTGTCGGGTATGGCTCAAAGATGGTACGGTCGCTTGCCCCCAAACTCTATTGGATCGTTCAGAGAATTAAGTCAGGCTTTTATTAAGCAATTCATCAGTGGAAGAGTCCATGAGAAAAGTTCAGCATCTCTTATGAGTCTTGTGCAGGGAGCTAAGGAATCCTTGAGAGATTACCTGAATCATTTCACAAAGGAGGCTTTAAAAGTCCCGGACCTTGATGATAAAGTAGCCATGATAGCACTGCAACAAGGAACTAGGGATGAGTTTTTCAAGATGTCCTTGGCCAAACGTCCCCCTGAAAGCATGTTGCAACTCCAAGAGAGGGCAGGGAAGTATATCAAGGTTGAAGAAAGTATGAGGAAGACCGTAGTAAGTAATGAGCCCACTGGAGGCAAGAAGCGGAAAACTGATTTAGAATATATTGCAAAGGACAAATATCCTAGAACCGAACAAAACCCTGATTCAACCCCCAAGAAGGGAGGACCTGGGCAAAAGTTCACTGAATACGCTAAGCTGAATGCTCTTAGAAGTCAGATTTTGATGGAGATTAAGAAAGATAGAGATATTCGCTGGCCTAAGCCCTTGAAGGCTGATCCCGCCAAGCTAGATAAGAGCAAGTATTGCAGGTTTCACAAGGATGTTGGCCATGACACCGATGAGTGTAGGCAGTTGAAAGTCGAAATTGAGTTTTTGATTCGAAAAGGAAGATTGAATAAGTATACTGGAGATGGAGGGGACATAAATAATAATGGAAGGAAGAAATTTGAAGATCGTAGGAGGGACCAAGATGATCAGGGGCGGAATCCCCAACCTAGAGGGCCGGTTATAAATGTAATTTTTGGAGGACCGCGACGCCCTCGAAGACCTGTCATAAACACGATCTTTGGAGGTACAACTGCTGCTGGATTGTCCAAAAATTCCATATTGGCATATACTAGGGAGGTTATGCATATTGTTGGAGAAGCCCCGAAGAGGGCCAGGACAGAAGTAACATTGGCTTTTGATGATTCCGACCTAGAGGGTGTGAAGTTCCCTCATGACGCACCGCTGGTCATAACACCGATAATAGGAAATAGCCCGGTTAAGAGGGTCCTTGTGGATAATGGTGCTTCTGTGGATATCTTGCTCCATGACACCTTTCTAAGGATGGGGTATAACGACTCCCAGTTGACACCAACCGACATACCGATATATGGATTTGCTGGAGTAGAATGTCATGTGGAAGGGATAATCAAATTGCCAACCACCATAGGTACGGAACCAAGGCAAGCAGCGCAGATGCTGGATTTCGTTGTGGTAAAGGCTAGTTCAACTTATAATGCTATCATGGGGAGAACAGGGATACATGCCTTCAAGGCAGTCCCCTCTTCCTACCATTCAGTCATGAAGTTTCCCACCCAAAACGGGATTGGAGAAGAGAGAGGAAATCAAAAAATGGCTAGAAGCTGTTATGTGGCCTCTTTGAGAGCAGATGGAGTCGGGGGGCAGGTTCTTCCTATTGAAGATATGGATGTCCGAGAAAATGACGAGAATAGAGGAAGGCCAGCAGAAGACTTGGTTTCCGTTCCTTTAGACCCCGAAAATCCTGAGAGGATGACTTTCATTGGAGCCACATTAGAGGAGCCCCTTAGAGGGCAGTTGGTGAAATTTTTGCAAGAAAATAGTGATGTGTTTGCATGGTCAGCAGCTGATATGCCAGGCATAGACCCGGAATTGATTACTCATAGGTTAAACGTGGATCCAAGCCGGAAGACAGTAAAACAAAAGAAAAGAAATTTTGCCCCAGAAAGACAAGAGGCTATAAAACAGGAAGTAGAAAAACTCTTAGAGGCTGGTTTCATTGAGGAGATTCAATTTCCGGAGTGGTTAGCAAACCCTGTAATGGTGAAGAAGGCTAATGGAAAGTGGAGGATGTGTATAGACTTCACTGATCTGAATGATGCATGCCCCAAAGACTGTTTTCCGCTGCCAAGAATTGATACTTTGATTGATGCCACTGCTGGACATGAGATGCTGAGTTTCATGGATGGATTTAGCGGATACAACCAGATCAAAATGCATAAGGATGACATTCCAAAGGTATCATTTATCACTGACTTTGGTGTTTATTGTTATCTTGTTATGGCGTTTGGTCTCAAGAATGCAGGAGCCACCTATCAAAGGTTGGTGAATAAAATTTTTAAGGATCTTATTAGTAAGACTATGGAAGTCTATGTTGATGACATGTTAGTCAAGAGTCTAGTAAAGACTAATCATATAACCCATTTGAGGGAAGCTTTTGAGGTCCTGAGGTACCACAAGATGATGTTGAATCCTACGAAGTGTGCTTTCGGAGTAGGATCTGGAAAATTCTTGGGATTGATGGTCTCAAAGAGGGGAATTGAGGCTAACCCTGATAAAATAAAGGCGATCCTGGACATGAAACCACCAAAAACTGTCAAGGATGTTCAGAAGCTCACAGGAAGGTTGATGCGCTAGGACGATTCATCTCCAAGTCGGGAGACAAGTGTTTATCATTCTTCAAGTCACTAAAGAGCATCAAAGACTTTGTATGGAGTGAGGAAAACCAGAAGGCATTTGAAGAGTTAAAGAAGTATATGGCCCAGGCCCCGTTGTTGGCCAAGCCAGTTCTGAGTGAAGTTTTATTCTTGTACTTGGCTGTTTCAGATAGCGCCTTGAGCGCGGTGTTGGTTAAGAAGGAGCTAAAAGTCCGTAAACCCGTGTATTATGTCAGCAAAATTCTGCATGGTGCTGAATTAAATTATTCAACTATTGAGAAATTTGCTCTAGCCTTGGTAATGGCTTCGAGAAAACTGCGTCCTTACTTTCAGGCTCATCAGATTGAGGTGCTAACGAATCAGCCACTGAGAAATATCATTCACAGTCCCAAGGCAAGTGGGAGATTGATTAAGTGGGCAATAGAGTTGGGAGAGTTCGATCTCAAGTATAAGCCACATACGGCCATAAAAGCCCAGACACTAGCTGACTCCGTGGTGGAATGTACCATACCCAACCAAGAAGTCGGGGGGCAGGAAGATACCATACCTCAAGACAAGGGAGTCGATAATGGGGACAGAGAGAAGGATGATAAGGAGAAAGAATATTGGGTTCTCTATTTTGATGGAGCATCAAAAACAAATTCCAGTGGAGCAGGGTTGGTTTTGCAAAGCCCTGATGGGTTCTTAATTGAGTATGCTATGAAGCTAGACTTCCCAACCACAAACAATGAGGCAGAGTATGAAGCCCTGATAGCTGGCCTTGGTCTAGCTGGGACACTTAGAGTCAAAAACTTAAAGGTCCGTGGAGACTCGAAGCTGATCATATCCCAGGTAAAGGGAGAATTTGAGGCAAGGGATGATACGATGGCTAAGTATGTCCGCCTAGTAAGGGCTGTGATGACCCAGTTTAATGAATGCCATGTTGAACACATTCCAAGGGAAGAAAATGCTAAGGCAGATGCGCTATCAAAGTTTGTTTCATCTGAGATTGAAGAAAGTTCAGGAAGTGTGTACTTCCGTGTTTTGAAGACACGAAGCATAGATGTTAAGCTTGTGGCTCCCATAGGCCTGGGGACGTCATGGATTGATCCTATCAAGGCTCACATTCAAACCGGTTGGTTACCAAGTAATGCAACTGAGGCACAGAAGTTAACTGTTCGAGCACTAAGGTACTCTTTGATAGATGGGATTCTTTACAAAAGATCTTTCGTGGTTCCCTACTTGAGGTGTCTCAGGCCCGATGAGGCACGCTTGGCTCTTGAAGAAGTGCATGAAGGTATTTGTGGACAACACTTGGGGGGCAGGGCCTTGGCTCATAAGATAACTCGTTTAGGCTTTTATTGGCTAGAAATGATGGCTGATGCCAAAGAATACGTGAAGAAATATGACCGCTGTCAGAAGCATGCACCTGTTGTTAGACAACCCCCCGAGATGCTGACCTCTATCAACTCGCCCATTCCTTTTGCTATGTGGGGAATGGATATTTTGGGGCCTTTTCCCATGGCCACAACACAAAGGAAGTTTCTGATTGTAGCCATTGATTATTTCACCAAGTGGATCGAAGCCAAACCCTTGGCCAAGATCACAACTAAGCAAGTTGCACAATTCCTGTGGGAAAACATTATGTGCCGATATGGAATTCCCCGTATCCTCGTCACTGACAATGGAGCACAATTCAACAATGAGGAATTCAAGAAATATTGTGAAGAAAATGAAATTGAGTTACGGTTCACCTTTGTGGCTCACCCGCAAGCCAATGGGCAAGCGGAGGTAGCAAATCAGATAATCTTGGATGGACTAAAGAAGAGGATCGAGAAGTCAAGAAATAATTGGGTGGATGAAATACTTCCAATATTATGGGCCTACAGGACTACCTGTAGAGTCACGACAGGAGCAACTCCCTTCATGTTGGCATATGGGGCAGAAGCAGTAGTTCTAGTAGAGATATCACATTCCTCTCCAAGGATTCAGGCTTTCAATGCAGAAGAAAATGAAGAAGGGCAGAGGTTAGCCCTGGATTTAATTGATGAAGTGCGAGATAAGGCACATGCAAAGATAGTAGAATATCAGAAAAAGGCTTCATTCTACTACAACCTAAGGTTTAAAGAAAGGTTTTTCAAACAAGGCGATCTAGTCTTGAGGAAGATAGAAGCATCTGGTGTAGGACAAAAAAGGAAACTTGCCCCGAATTGGGAAGGGCCGTACAGAGTCAGGAGTGTTCAGGGTAGAGGAACCTACAAGCTAGAGACTATGGATGGTTTTGAAGTCCCGAGAACTTGGCATGCGCAAAACCTGAAGGTTTACTATGTGTAGGATAGTTGAAGTACGATTCTCACTTGTCAGTATGACAAGTAGGTTTAAAAGCACCTTGAAGCTTTGCTTGTGTAGGATTTTATATTCTAGTAGAATTTACATTATCGAGTTATTATTGTTAAGGGTCGAACCCATACCATGTAAGGTTTTGAAAAACCAGACTTCTTGTTAAAGAGTTTGAAATTATTTCAACCTTTGGATGTTTAAGTTATGATAATAACTTGTGTGGGTATAACAAAAATTCATGCCTAAACGCGTATTAAGTATTGGAAAGAAAGGCGAGTAAGAAAAGCAGTATATGAAATATAACCCCGAAGGGTAACAAGTTCTGATATGAATAAAGTTCAAAAAGAAGATATACATAAAAAAAACTTAGGCCTTGGAAGGCTGGGATTCCTCGGAACCACTATCTGAAGTCTCCTCGGATGTCTCAGTCATCCCTTCGGACGTCTCGGTCGTCCCCTCCGAAGTCCCTGTAGAGGTTCCCTCTGCGGGAGATGTTGGTTGCTGAGGCGCTGCTCTTGGAAGCTCTTCCACCCTGACCTTCTTAGTGGCAGGCTCAAACTCCTCTTCGGAAGAATCTTCCTCCTCTCCGTCCTTGATCATATCAGCAAGCTTCTCAGTAACACCCCCAAGCTCTGGAACTCGCACAGGGCAAGGAAAGGAGGACTGCTCGAGGACTTCTGGAAATTCATCTTGTATGGCCTCCACAGCAGCATCCCAGCCTTCTTTATAGCTAACTGGGTGTAGGAGGGCATCGTGCTCCACCATCAAGTCCTTGAACTCCTGGGTGTCCATCCAGCCGTCAAAGGCTTTATCCTTCTGCGCCTTCAAGATAACATTTTCAGCCCGGGCCGTTTCCGGGTCAGAAGTGGAAGAGGCCAGTTGAGCTTCAAGGGCCTCTATTCTCTGGTTGGCCTCCTCCAACTTCTTGTTAGCATCCTCCAGACCAACCTTCCAAGCCTTAGCTTGGTGAATCGCCCCTTGGAAATGGGCGTTAGCCTGCAAAAGAAGCAGCAAAAGTATGAGAAAAGAAACGTGAAAAGGCAAGTATAAAGGGCAATAGGAAAAGGACGTACCGTCGCTAAAGCCTGGGCTCCGAAAAGCTCATTCCCCTCTAAGTCCTGTTGAAGGACAAAATCTTGATAGTCCACCGGGGAGATGGAATGCTTAGACCATTCCTTGGACAGCGCCGTGCTGCCCATGATTGAATCCTTGCCCCGGATCCCCCAAGCAGGTTGAAAATAAGCCCCTGGCCTCTGCTTGGTGCGCAAAACTTGGCTGGGGCCTTCCTCGCCTGGTTCCATTGCTTGAAGGAGGAACTCAGGGAAGCGGTCACCAAGGCGTGGGTCTTTAAAGACCTTTCCGGCCCTCTGCATCCTGGTTGTCTCCAGGTCTTTAGGTTTGGTAGCCTCCTCAATCTTCTCAGCCACTGCAACAAGCGAAGTAAGTTAAAAAATCAGCGGAATAGAAAATGACGAAAATAAAAAGGAGGTAAGGAAGGGAACTTACTTTTCTTAGGGATGGGCGAGAGGCCGCGTTCTACCAGGACGGTCTCCCGGATAAGGTCCCAAGAATGGGAAGTCCCATTATCTTGCATAAGGAGGTTGAAAGCTCTAGCCTCCTCCTCAGACAAAGTTATATCATTTGGGGTCCCATCGACGGCCAGCCCAAAAGACGACCGAAATAGGGTGCCCCAATCTCCACCCTCCCAAACGACGAACAAAAAAATCTTTTTTCCACTCCAAGTTATTGTCAGGGATGGACTTCTCATTCACAGTGTGGGGAATAGTGGGGCGCTGGTTTAGAGAAACCCAACCCGGACTTTTATCAGGGCTGTTTTTGAACTGGAAAATTTTCCTGAAAACAGCAACAGAAGTAGGGACCTTGTGCTTGGCACATTGTGACAGGTAGCACAGAATAAGCCTCCAAGAATTGGGGGGGAGTTGGCAAGGGCTGATGCCCACATCAGCCAGTAACAAGGGAATGAATGGATGAAAAGGGAGTCTGATACCTGCCCTTAGAGTATCCCTATAGACGCATAGTGCGTCCTTTTTCCACTGGCAGGCCCTGTCGGCCGGACCCGCAAGAACCAGCTTAAAAGGTTCCTTGATTTTGAAGCAGCTGCTCAACTTTTCCAGCTCCTTAGGATCCCGTAAAGTAGTAATATGATCGTGCGCGTCCAGATGCGCATCAGACAGGTACTCGTCCCCTCGAGTGTTGATCATGTCGATCAAGGAAGTGTACCTCGATCGAATAGGAAATTCATTGGACTTTCTAGCCACGTTCATCTTGGCCAAGCGAGTCATTTTTTTATCAGCCATCTGAAAAAAGGGCACGTAGACAGGCTATCTTAAAAGGGCACACAATGGAAAAATAGACACGAAAAGTAAAGGGAGGGATTTTACCTGAAGAAGCACTCCTAAAAAAAAGGCTTTGAGCTCCGACTTGCTGTTATTGTTTTGAGAATCTTAGCAGGAGGAGAAAGAAGAAAACTTAGAAATGAGAAGGTGAGGAGTAGTAGCCTCTCCTCAGTCCTTTATATAAGAGGAAAAGGAAGTTGAAGGGACGAAAGCCCATTAAGGACAAAGGCCCATAGGAAAAAGCCCAGAAAAAGGAATATTCCAGAATATTCCTAGAAATTCTAGAGGATTCTAAACAGGGTATATTAAGCCCAGATCAATGTTAAGCCCAGTAAGATTTGGAAAAGCCCAATAAAAGAGGCCCAGTAAGATTTGGAAAAGCCCAATAAAAGAGGCCCAGTAAGATTTGGAAAAGCCCAATAAAAGAGGCCCAGTAAGATTTGGAAAAGCCCAATAAAAGAGGCCCAGTAAGATTTGGAAAAGCCCAATAAAAGAGGCCCAGTAAAATTTAATAAGGCCCAATAAAGAAGGCCAGGCCCAAATCCAATTAGGATTTGGAAAATACAATACCCTAAATTAAAGCCAAATGAAGAAGGCTAGTGGAAGACCAGAATCCAGGTCGAAATCCAGGTCGTGAATCCTGCCCGAAATTATTCGAGCAGACACCCGAAAATAACGGGTAAAAAAGACCAGAATCCAGGTCGAAATTCAGGTCGTGAATCCTGCCCGAAATTTTTCGAGCAGACACCCGAAAATTACTGGAATAGCAGGACTGAATTGAGGTCGAAACCTCGACCAGGAATGAGGTCAAAGGAATCAAGCATTTTTCAAAAATGGGGATTAAAAAACACAGAAAAACCCTGGTCGAAGATCGACTAGGATCCTGGTCGAAAACCAGGTCGTGGATCCTAGTCGAAATCCTTCGACCAGGAAGCATAAGAATCAAAGAATTTTCGAACAGGATCCAGGTCGAAGTATCGACTAGAATTCTAGTCGAAATCCTAGTCGATAGACTCAAGTCCAGGAATAAAAAAGGGGGTATGTATTCGACCTAGATCCAGGTCGAAAGTTCGACTAGGATCCTGGTCGAATTCCAGGTCGTGGATCCTAGTCGAACTCCTTCGACCAGGATTGCAAGGCTGCCCCTTACTTCGACTAGGATCCTGGTCGAAATTTCGACCAGGATCCTGGTCGAAAAAGGGCTGGAAATCTGAAAAATCCCAAAAAATTAGGGAAAAATCCAGAAATTAAGGATAAATCCCAGAAAATTAGGGAAAAATCCATGAAATTAAGGATAAATCCCAGAAAATTAGGGAAAAATTCAGAAAATAAGGATAAATCCCAGAAATTAAGGGAAAAATCCAGAAAAATAAGGATAAAACCTAGAACATCACTAGTGAAGGTAGTAGAAAGGAACACAGGGTATACCTACTCGGAGTCATCATCATCATCATCCTCAGTGGGTGGAGTATCAGGCGGCGGGTATGCAGAGTCCTCACCAAAAATTGGCCACTGGATGTCAGCTCCAAGGCCCCGAAAAGCAGTCCCTAACGCAAGGGTGAGCTCCTGAGCAAACCTGTTCTGCGTCTCGTACATGGCATCCATCCACCGTGATAGCCTCCTATACTGGGTATCTACCATCCCAGCACCCTCCTGAGCTCTCGAAGAACCAGCCTCATCACGTCTAGGCCTAGCCATAGTAGCACCTCGTGCTGGACGCCCTCTTGGAAGACGATAACCCAGCCCATGCTCCTCGGGCTCACCACCGGTCCACTCCTGTATCCCATTCAGAGTCTCAGAATCAATCGGAGCGGTCGACAACTGCAACTGCTCATGAGACGGCCAGTTCACTCCCACTGCTCGGTAAAGCTTCGTGACCGTGGATGCATAAGTGATGTTCATGTGCTTAGCTCCCCTCAAAAACTTCAGAATCCCTTGGTAGATGAACTCACTTCCTTCATCCAATTTTCCTAATTTCTTACTTTCTTGTCTCCTCAGTCCATCCGTGTTTCCTTATTAATCAATCGATCTATCTCAAATTTTCATCGAATACTGTCAACTTCAAGGGAATTAACTTTACATATCGCTTACGCCTTCAAACCTTGAATTTATCTCATGATCAGTCACCATCGCGCTGATGATGACACACTTCTCTATTTTTATTGCAAGGGTTTCTTAGGGTTTCCCATACCTAACTCCCTTATCACTTCTCAACTCTATTTCCTTTATATTCCTTTATACTCCTTCCCTTTTCAGTCTTTTATTTTCGTTTCCATTACAACCATTACATGAACCAACACAACATAAGCATTAATTTCAAACATCCCGTCATTCTGGATTCGTGTCCTCAGAACGAATCTTGACAACTTTTACAACTTAGATTCATAATTCATCATACTCGTCCGCTTTTGTTCTGGCTCTAAAGCTTTTACACTACCTCCATAACCTTGGGAAGTACTTTCCCGAAAACAATTGTCTGAACTTTAATCAGTTTATTATAACCTCTGGCTCCGTGCCTTTCTTGGCCTTTCACCAACGGGTGGCCTCTCTCTTACGGGGGTAAGTGACAAAAACAGTCTTTTGTGCTTCGTCAATCATTTAGAATCTCAAATAATTCCTATATTTCCTTTAGCCAGGCTCTTGCCTCGACTGGGTCAAACTGTTCCTTGGAACTATGAGAGCATAGCGACTTAAAGGTCATGAAAGGATTTCCTACCGCATTGTTTCCTCAAGGTGGTGGTTGGGAATAAAAGTATAAGTTCTGTTTAGACAGGTCCATGAATTTCCATATAGGAGTACCGTCTCGGGTCTCCTTATCTTGCTCGACTTATATTTTCTCAGTATGAAATGTTTCATCCTTCTCCCATACTTGGGGTTATCTTATACGTTAAAATCCTCATTTTCCACTTCATTATGTTATGGGTTCCTTCTATCTTGATGGCGTCCTCCCTGACTATCACATTCAGGGTTTGCCCTAAATCTTATTCCTTGAACTATGACTTTCATCTAGGATCTCATCTTTAAGCTCTTAAACATTTGGAACCCAAATTCTATAGGAATACCTCATTATTCCTTTATCATCCTTCTCGATATTAATCTCATATCTATTTGTTGGCTCTCTGCCTTCATTCATCACTTTTTCTGGCACAATATGTTCTTTTCCAATAATTCGGTTTGTCTTGCAATCTCAAACAGCTTTTCGGTACCGGCTCCGGTTACCTTCACTTCTATTTCCATTTTCTCAAAATCTCTTATAAACTCTCTCAAAGACATTATCATCTTGAGTCTCTCCTTTTTACTAAGGGCATCAGCCACCACATTGGCTTTCCCCGAATGATAAAGAATCTCATAATCGTAATCCTTGATTAGCTCTAACCACCTCATTTGGCACATGTTGAGCTCTTTCTGCGTGAAAATGCACTAGAGCACTTATGGCTTGTGTAAATCTCGTACTTCTCTCCATACAAGTAGTGCCTCCAATATTTAGGGCAAAACTATTGCCACGAGCCCAAGCTCATGGGTGGGGATATCGAATTTTATAGTCCTTTAATTGTCTTGATGCGTACGTGATTACCTTGTTGTGCTATATAAGAAGCACCCTAATTCCTTATGCGAAGCGTCACTACACATCACAAAATCTCTTTTTCCATCCGGCAACGCCATCATAGGGGTCGTCACCAATCTTTGCTTCACTTCTTGAAAGTTGTTCTCGTATTTCTCTGTCCATTCAAACTTCTCAGTCTTACGAGTAAGCCGCGTTAAAGGGGGCTACTATCTTTACAAACTTGAACGAACCTCCGATAGTGACCGACCAATTCTACCTCTGGTAGTCGACCTAACCATGGTCATCAATTCATCAGTGGTCCTTTATTCATTCTTGTCAGGATCCTCCATGGGATCCTCCTCAGCAACTATCCCTTCTAGGACAACATCCTCAACATGAACATCATCCGATCCCGCGTTAGGACGCTCTATCGGATCCATAATATGATCTCCAATAAGTAATAAAACATCATCGCGTTGTTGCTCCTCAACCTCAGGGTTCGGAGTCCCGCTACCATATACGATAACGAACTACGCTTCTATCACGATATTTATAAGGGTTCCCATAAGGGTTTTAACTATCAGTACTACGTTAGGTAGCCCGACTAGGAACTTGGCAAGAGTTCTTATTATCATAGTGAACTTATTATCTTAACGTCACATCATCTCTGAGGTTTATAACGCTTAGCTCTGATACCATTTCTGTAACACCCCCAAATCCGGGGTCGGGGATTCGGGTTGTCACGAGTTCCATTTCCCTTAATAACACTCAATCTTAATAAACAATCAACTACTCTGTACTGTGACCCCACAATAAACACACACACCACAAGTTATAGTCTCAGAGATGAATATCCAAAAATAACACGAGTCATTTTATTCCAAAATTATATGCCAATACACCTTAAAAGGGTTTCTGAATAAATTTACATTTCTTTGCCATTATTACAATTGATAAAGATACATAAGTCTGGTACATCAAAAGTTGAAAGCCTAGCCTATTGGTAGTTCTTACCTCAGCTACAGCGACATCAACGCCTATAGGAAACTGCGGAACGTTTCCTATCCGCTCGCGAATTGGGAGCTTGGTCCTGTTCATCTTTTCTATCTGTTGTTGTGTGATGAAAGAAGAAAGCAAGGGTGAGCAGCAAGCCCACCAAAATAATATGTATAATGATTAACAATATATGAGCCTTCTCATAGTACTCATGAAAGTCTTGGTCAAAAGAAATGGACCAAGTTTGATATCTTAATGCGATGAAGTCGCAAAATATTCAGTATATATACTTATATACTTTTCAAAATCTTGGAAGTCCTCTTCCATGCCTAATATACACAAAGTTCCAGTTTATAACTGTATAAAAATATCGTTGCAAGGTGATCTCATATATCTTACCTTGTCTCAACGTTTTTGTGAAAATCTTTGTCATGCACAAGATAATCATTAACCAGATATAAGTTGAAAAGATGAATTTACAAGATACTCTAGTATACTTATATCTTTTCCAAATATTACTTGAACTACCACCGTTCAAGTTATAATCAGTTCAAAAGTTCATCACATAGATGAGACTCCAAGACAAGATTTGAATAGATTCAATCTTTGAATATCATTATAAATAATGAAGTTACGAGATACTTCCTTAAATCCCGATATATATATATACACCTATATATATACATTTCATACACTCCTTGAAAACCTCTGTTATGAAAATTATAAACAGAGTTGCAATATCCAATGAATTTGGAAAGGAGAAAACCTTGGCATAAACCTGATATCTTGCTGATCAGGCAAAGATACCAATAAGTAACCTTTTCTACTAGTAGATGGACGAATTCCCCACTGGTCATCACCCTGGCCGCAATATGACCTTATGCTGGACTGCCACTCAGCCACTTACGCATTTGATGGACTCCCACTGAGCCACTTACACTTTCATGGACGCCCACTGAGCCCATGTTGCTTATGCCGACTCGACAGATGGACTTACTTCCCGAACGTTGGGTAAGTAATCAGTTCATTTACCAAAACAGCAACCTTGTTGCGAATATAAAATACACCACAGAGCCGGATCCCTCTGGTTTTGAGCGAGTATTTAAATCCCCTTTAAAAAGGAAGATCTTAAATATATAAAAATGAGTTTTGGGATCCGCTCTAACTTTTAAAAATGATTTTAAAGACTCGAAAACACTTTAAAGAGTGTTTGGAGTAATGCTGATTTAATAAAGTAAATCAGTCCCAATATATCAGAAAATATCTGAATATTATTATTTAAATAATATTCCCATAAAGAATAATCTTTATACAAATAATTGAAGTAGAAGTTGTAAAACTTATACTTGAAATGAGTATTAAATAACCAAAGATATACTTATACGAAAGTACTATCTTTATTTGAATAATCAAAAATAAGTTTGATTATCGACACCTTATTCTTTAATAAAATAAAGAATATATCTCAGCAAATAATCGGAGTCATAGATCCTCAAATGAATATTCAAATAATATTCATTAAATAATATAAACTGAGTCATAAGCCCTCGAATGAATATTCAAATAATATTCAATAAATAATATAAAGGAGTCATAAGCCCTCGAATGAATATTCAAATAATATTCAAATAATAAAATAAAAGGAGTCATAAGTCCTCGAATGAATATTCAAAATAATATTCATTTAATAAAATAAAGAAGTCATAAGCCCTCGAATGAATATTCAAAATAATATTCATTTAATAAAATAAAGAAGTCATAAGCCCTCGAATGAATATTCAAAATAATATTCATTTAATAAAATAAAGAAGTCATAAGCCCTCGAATGAATATTCGTAATAATATTCATTAAATAAAATAAAGGAGTCATAAGCCCTCGAATGAATATTCGTAATAATATTCATTAAATAAAATAAAGTTATCGAATAAACCTTATTCGATTAATAGTTTTAAAAACTATATCAATATATATATATAAATATATATTATACTCGGGAGCCTCGCCTCCCGGTTTTAGAAAAAGTTCACCTTTTGATCCCCTATACTAAGGGTATACGCAAATACCGCTTATCTCTAGCATAGGTATTATGCAACGAATAAGCATTTGAACCAACAGATATATAAATCAAGAATACGAAACAGGCATGCATATATACCATATCACATGCTACAATATATCGCAAGAATTTGTTAATAACAAATATGCATTTATCACAAGATCATGCATATACACATATACATCACAACAACAGTATAACGGGTAGAAAACTTGCCTGAGTGCTCCCGGATAGACTTAAGCTTAGAGTGGGTCCGATAACCTATGAACAACAACATAAGTCGGAATTAAACCCCGGTCGCTTAAGAAACTAGACTTTAACCATTTAGAGTCCTAACGTTCGCTTTCGCGCTTAACGATTTACTTAAGTCGCTCGAGTATCCTCGGCTCCACCATTTTTAATAAATTAACCATTAAGGGTTTTAAGGCAATTCTTTCACTAGTACCTTACCAACTGCCTAATCCAATTTACATAATTGTTTCTTACCCCAATTAGTCATTTAAGGTCCTTAACCAAGGTTTCAAAGTAAGGCGAGGGGTAATGGTTCGGTCGCGAAACGCCGTTACTTAAAACGGTCGTTTCTCCTAAACCGTACATCGGATTCAAACGAACCACATATCAAAATGAAGTCATAACATGAACTATCTAATCATGGCAATGGTCAAAACCTAACAGGGAGTTCTCGGGTCCTGATGTTAAGAGCAAAAACAGTCTAAAGTATATCGGACATTACGACGGCTATGTTTACGCGATTTCCCAAATTTTTACCATTCCAAATCATATCAATCCAACTACCAATCAACAACAACTCAAGATACACATCAATGCTACTGATTTCAGTCATAATAAGCTCAAGGATCTCAATCCAATCATATATTATAACATCTCCAAATTCAACTAAACTACTTAACAATTAAGCTCGAATCATGCTTATCATTCAAATTACTACTCATCCATCCAAACCATCTCCAAACTTCAACATTCAAACTTATTACTAAAGGGTGTGAAGATTTATACCTTTCTTGGAGGGTGGAAAGTTACTAGGAAGCCTTATGGAGCCTCCTACAAGCTTGATCTTTCCAAAAAAATCAAGAACACAAAGTTAGGCTTTAAAGTTTCTAAAAGTCCGATTGAAAGAACTGTAAAAATGAAGGTTTTACCTTGCTTATTTGGACGAGACTTGTGAACAAGAGTTGTAGGCCATCTCAATATCTTTCCAACGAGCTATAGAACACAACATTTGAGTGAGTATTGAAGGAGATATGGCAGTTTGAAGTTGCTGTGTTTATTTTGGCCGAGAGCTTGATGAAGAAAAGGGAAGAGCTTTTGTGTTTGTTCTGATTTGTTTTGATTTGCCTTGGTTGGTTGACTTTTATTTTGTTTTAATCATTTTTAACCATGAACTTTGTGTGGTTATCATTCGTCCACACCTCCTTCCCCCCTATGTCATGTTTATGTCACCTTGTGATGTTATCATCCCTTACTTGCCCTCTTCTTATTGGTTGGATGACCTCATCATCCCTAACCTCCTTGATTTACTCCTAATTGTTTTCCTAATGACCGCTGATCTGTTATACGATTCGCTTAACTTTCGTTCTCGTTTCTCGTTTGAGGGATCATAACCGGGATCTTATTACTTGGGTTTCCTTAACCTTTTTCAATACATTATAATTCTTTTATGATCCTCTCTTATAATCCTTTAATTTAAATCCTTTTTATCCTGTTACCTTATACTCAATTCTTTCCGTATCTAGTGGATTTCCGGGAAAATCAAAGTGTTCGGAATTGGATTCAGACGATCTTTACATACACTTATATACCATATAGAGTACTAATAAAATCTCAGAATATCAATAACAGAACCCCTACATAGTGTGGCATGAAAAGTTTTCTTATTCAGCATAATCTGCAAAATCACTATTCATAAGGGTTTCAAAAATTCCAAAAATTGGGGTAACAAGTCTCCCCTCCTTAAAAGGATTCCGTCCCGGAATCAGATAGAAAATGAATAGGGATACTTTCTTCGCATTACACTTTCTAACTCTCAAGTAAATTTTCCCACATTGTGGTTCTTCCATCAAACTCTGAATAGTTTGATAACCCTTCTCCTAAGCACTTGTTCCTTTTTCAATCTATAACCCTTTCTGGTTGCTCCATATAGGTTACGTCTGGTTGCATGTCTATGCGCTCATATGCCCCTATTTATCTGGCATCCGAATTACACTTCCTTAACATTGATATGTGAAACACGTTATGACTTGCTACATGTTCTGGGGTAAGGCTAGCTCATATGCTAACTTCCCAATACTTCTTAATATATCCAAGGGTCCGACAAATTGTGGACTTAGCTTTCCTTTCTTTCCGAATCTCATCAATCCTTTCCAAGGGTTTCCAAGGGGATACCTTTAACAACACTAGGTCCCCTACTTCCTATTCTTTGTCCTTTCGTGTCAAATCAACATACTTCTTATGTCCATCTTGGGTTACTACCAGCCGTCCTCTGATTAGATCTATTATATCCTTGGTCTTTTGGACTACTGCGGGTCTGAGCATCTTGCGCTCTATAACTTCATCCTAACATAAGGGAGATCGACATTATCTTCCCTCAAGGATCTCATAAGGCGACAACTCGATAATGACATAAGATCTATTGTCGTAAGAAAACTCAATCCCTGTTAAGTGATCATTCCAATTTCTTTCAAGTCTATTGCACAGACTCTCATTATAGCTTTTAGCATTAGAGCTTTTGCTTCTCAATACCCATTCTTTTCCAGTTCGTAATCGCTACTACCGTCCGTTCCTAATATTATACTGGTTATACTTTTGCTCGTTAGCGTTCTATAACCTTTTAATAACTTCGTCAACCTTAGTATCACGAATGTGTTTCCATTCCGTATACCACCACAACTTTACTACTCCTTTTTCAGCTGCTTCTATCTTCGAAAGCTTAGTCCTTCATATAGAAGTAAAAGAATTTATTGAGAGATCACTATGATCATGAACACTTGTTACATTGCATAGTTAGTACAGAAGGTGGCCAGATTTTAGTACTTGACAAACAATTAAACAATATATGGTATCCTACTCGGCTTCTATCACATAGATAGATAGTCATTCGGCAATACCTCCCCTTCTGGAAGGGTTGTTCTTCTCAGCTTATATGAAATGAAAAGAAGAGAAAAGAACGAATTGAAGAGAATTGTATATGTGAAAAAAAAAATTTACTGCCACCAAATATCTGGCTTGGAACCTACCTCTGAACTATAGAGGTTTGATATAGGAGAACAAAACATATGTGTATTTATATCAACATCAAGTATTATAGCATCGCATTTTACATGCTTAAATATTTACTATTCCATCCATCATTCTATGGACCCATGCTCTTGCTCGAGCTTATACACAATCACCTTTGAAACTCCCTCGACATCGAAAATCGAATCTGGGTTTTCATTCTAGATATCACCGTTACTAGAATTCTATGCTTGCACTGCAACCTTCCTCGTATAGTAATATGACTCTCTATTGATAAGAAGGAATAAGTATTCAATAGGTAGATAATCGACTTAATTAGTCTATCAATGATAACTTATACATCACCACAACCCGATTAGTGGTACTTAATCTCAACATCCATTCCAATACAACTCTTACGGTTGTAATTAATTGGCTCATTACCCTCAGAATCATTCCTGCACTACTAGGGTCCATCGTTGACCTACTATAGTCATTCATTTTCTATGAAGTCTTAATAGCTAACCATACGGAGTCCATACATCTCGTATCGAATTCTTCTAAGGAGGTAACATGATCACCATTCATGATTCATGAAGAACACTCCTGAACTTGACGTACATATGACATGAAGCAGATAAAATTGCAGAAGAGTTTCAATGAAAGCAACGATAGCAGGTTAATACCATTATTAACCATATGTCTTTATTAGGAGACATGAAGCTCAAAGGTTCATTTAGTCCTTTTGTAACATGATCCTGGCTTATCTTAAGATATGACCCTCTAAGATAGATAGCCCGCTCACGGTGATTACAAAAATTAATCTTTACCCAACTACTATCACGGTTGAGTATCGCACAATCATCAGAAGGAATGTCAATCTTCCACACCATAATACAACCTTCACAGCCTTAACCATTATCACTATATTCCTATGGCACGAGCGCCTATAATTGTCCTCTTACACTTAAAGTGTCGGCCACCTCTTTGGCCTTTCTTGATAGTAATATTTCCTTACAATCAATGTCATTTTAACCACCTTCACTAAATTTTCTACCTCATTTCCAATCACTGCTTGTGTGAAGATGTTTTCCTTAAAATCTGATGAGTAAAAAAAATATCACCATTTTTCCATAAGTTATTGCCTCAGTCTTTAGAGGTTAATCACTGTCACGACTGACTCTCAATCATACTTAGAACATCTTTTATCCTAGGCCCTAATTGCCCTGAACAATTTCGACCTTTACTGGTTCGATCCATACTTTCTCGTGGTTTAACACGTGCCCCACTTGGCATCATTATAATTACGTCATATTTCCTTTATCAACATTTTTATTCTTGAGAATTTTGAATATTACCTTTCTCCTTGTAAAACCTCTAAGGTTATCCTCGAATCGTTCCTCCTGTATTCCCTAGATACAGGGCATATCAAGATACCATTTATTAATACCAGAATCATTGTCTATATACTTCTGAAAAATTTCTCCACTGATTCTTAAAGGTTGTTATTACCTTAATCCTTTCCAATTCATACTGTCAAAACTCACACTATCCCTATTAAGGGTGAAATTCCAACCTTTATGCATTCCCCGATGATTCATTTTAAGTTACCGATGTTCTATCCTTAATTCCACCTTTAAAAGGTACATGCATCCTTCCATGGATAAATCAAGTCATATATCCCTGATAAGGGTATCTTATTCAATCATTCCCACCTCGATAGTATATGCCTAATTTCACAATAACATCTGTATTCAAAATGAGGTCAATCAATATGGCCTCCAAAAGATAAGAACGGTTATCCGCTTTTCTTGCCTGATTCAGTAATGATAACAGGGATGTTCTAGAAGATGTTTGTCATGTTCAACGTGAACCTTTTAGTTCTAACTACTCATTTACCTCTTTTATTTATCTCAACAGTCATCTCAATGTTGGGATATCTTTCATACCTGGCGTCTCCCTTTCTGGGTATCATGCCCCCGGTCTTACACTTCACATTCTTGAAGGTCACTTCCTTCATCCAATTTTCCTAATTTCTTACTTTCTTGTCTCCTCAGTCCATCCGTGTTTCCTTATTAATCAATCGATCTATCTCAAATTTTCATCGAATACTGTCAACTTCAAGGGAATTAACTTTACATATCACTTACGCCTTCAAACCTTGAATTTATCTCATGATCAGTCACCATCGCGCTGATGATGACACACTTCTCTATTTTTATTGCAAGGGTTTCTTAGGGTTTCCCATACCTAACTCCCTTATCACTTCTCAACTCTATTTCCTTTATATTCCTTTATACTCCTTCCCTTTTCAGTCTTTTATTTTCGTTTTCATTACAACCATTACATGAACCAACACAACATAAGCATTGATTTCAAACATTACGTCATTCTGGATTCGTGTCCTCAGAACGAATCTTGACAACTTTTACAACTTAGATTCATAATTCATCATACTCGTCCGCTTTTGTTCTGGCTCTAAAGCTTTTACACTACCTCCATAACCTTGGGAAGTACTTTCCCGAAAACAATTGTCTGAACTTTAATCAGTTTATTATAACCTCTGGCTCCGTGCCTTTCTTGGCCTTTCACCAACGGGTGGCCTCTCTCTTACGGGGGTAAGTGACAAAAACAGTCTTTTGTGCTTCGTCAATCATTTAGAATCTCAAATAATTCCTATATTTCCTTTAGCCAGGCTCTTGCCTCGACTGGGTCAAACTGTTCCTTGGAACTCTGAGAGCTTAGCGACTTAAAGGTCATGAAAGGATTTCCTACCGCATTGTTTCCTCAAGGTGGTGGTTCGGAATAAAAGTATAAGTTCTGTTTAGACAGGTCCATGAATTTCCATATAGGAGTACCGTCTCGGGTCTCCTTATCTTGCTCGACTTCTATTTTCTCAGTATGAAATGTTTCATCCTTCTCCCATACTTGGGGTTATCTTATACGTTAAAATCCTCATTTTCCACTTCATTATGTTATGGGTTCCTTCTATCTTGATGGCGTCCTCCCTGACTATCACATTCAGGGTTTGCCCTAAATCTTATTCCTTGAACTATGACTTTCATCTAGGATCTCATCTTTAAGCTCTTAAACATTTGGAACCCAAATTCTATAGGAATACCTCATTATTCCTTTATCATCCTTCTCGATATTAATCTCATATCTATTTGTTGGCTCTCTGCCTTCATTCATCACTTTTTCTGGCACAATATGTTCTTTTCCAATAATTCGGTCTGTCTTGCAATCTCAAATAGCTTTTCGGTACCGGCTCCGGTTACCTTCACTTCTATTTCCATTTTCTCAAAATCTCTTATAAACTCTCTCAAAGACATTATCATCTTGAGTCTCTCCTTTTTACTAAGGGCATCAGCCACCACATTGGCTTTCCCCGAATGATAAAGAATCTCATAATCGTAATCCTTGATTAGCTCTAACCACCTCATTTGGCACATGTTGAGCTCTTTCTGCGTGAAAATGCACTATAGCACTTATGGCTTGTGTAAATCTCGTACTTCTCTCCATACAAGTAGTGCCTCCAATATTTAGGGCAAAACTATTGCCACGAGCCCAAGCTCATGGGTGGGGATATCGAATTTTATATTCCTTTAATTGTCTTGATGCGTACGTGATTACCTTGTTGTGCTATATAAGAAGCACCCTAATTTCTTATGCGAAGCGTCACTACACATCACAAAATCTCTTTTTCCATCCGGCAACGCCATCATAGGGGTCGTCACCAATCTTTGCTTCACTTCTTGAAAGTTGTTCTCGTATTTCTCTGTCCATTCAAACTTCTCAGTCTTACGAGTAAGCCGCGTTAAAGGGGGCTACTATCTTTACAAACTTGAACGAACCTCCGATAGTGACCGACCAATTCTACCTCTGGTAGTCGACCTAACCATGGTCATCAATTCATCAGTGGTCCTTTATTCATTCTTGTCAGGATCCTCCATGGGATCCTCCTCAGCAACTATCCCTTCTAGGACAACATCCTCAACATGAACATCATCCGATCCCGCGTTAGGACGCTCTATCAGATCCATAATCTGATCTCCAATAAGTAATAAAACATCATCGCGTTGTTGCTCCTCAACCTCAGGGTTCAGAGTCCCGCTACCATATACGATAACGAACTACGCTTCTATCACGATATTTATAAGGGTTCCCATAAGGGTTTTAACTGTCAGTACTACGTTAGGTAGCCCGACTAGGAACTTGGCAAGAGTTCTTATTATCATAGTGAACTTATTATCTTAACGTCACATCATCTCTGAGGTTTATAACGCTTAGCTCTGATACCATTTCTGTAACACCCCCAAATCCGGGGTCGGGGATTCGGGTTGTCACGAGTTCCATTTCCCTTAATAACACTCAATCTTAATAAACAATCAACTACTCTGTACTGTGACCCCACAATAAACACACACACCACAAGTTATAGTCTCAGAGATGAATATCCAAAAATAACATGAGTCATTTTATTCCAAAATTATATGCCAATACACCTTAAAAGGGTTTCTGAATAAATTTACATTTCTTTGCCATTATTACAATTGATAAAGATACATAAGTCTGGTACATCAAAAGTTGAAAGCCTAGCCTATTGGTAGTTCTTACCTCAGCTACAGCGACATCAACGCCTATAGGAAACTGCGGAACGTTTCCTATCCGCTCGCGAATTGGGAGCTTGGTCCTGTTCATCTTTTCTATCTGTTGTTGTGTGATGAAAGAAGAAAGCAAGGGTGAGCAGCAAGCCCACCAAAATAATATGTATAATGATTAACAATATATGAGCCGTCTCATAGTACTCATGAAAGTCTTGGTCAAAAGAAATGGACCAAGTTTGATATCTTAATGCGATGAAGTCGCAAAATATTCAGTATATATACTTATATACTTTTCAAAATCTTGGAAGTCCTCTTCCATGCCTAATATACACAAAGTTCCAGTTTATAACTGTATAAAAATATCGTTGCAAGGTGATCTCATATATCTTACCTTGTCTCAACGTTTTTGTGAAAATCTTTGTCATGCATAAGATAATCATTAACCAGATATAAGTTGAAAAGATGAATTTACAAGATACTCTAGTATACTTATATCTTTTCCAAATATTACTTGAACTACCACCGTTCAAGTTATAATCAGTTCAAAAGTTCATCACATAGATGAGACTCCAAGACAAGATTTGAATAGATTCAATCTTTGAATATCATTATAAATAATGAAGTTACGAGATACTTCCTTAAATCCCGATATATATATACACCTATATATATACATTTCATACACTCCTTGAAAACCTCTGTTATGAAAATTATAAATAGAGTTGCAATATCCAATGAATTTGGAAAGGAGAAAACCTTGGCATAAACCTGATATCTTGCTGATCAGGCAAAGATACCAATAAGTAACCTTTTCTACTAGTAGATGGACGAATTCCCCACTGGTCATCACCCTGGCCGCAATATGACCTTATGCTGGACTGCCACTCAGCCACTTACGTATTTGATGGACTCCCACTGAGCCACTTACACTTTCATGGACGCCCACTGAGCCCATGTTGCTTATGCCGACTCGACAGATGGACTTACTTCCCGAACGTTGGGTAAGTAATCAGTTCATTTACCAAAACAGCAACCTTGTTGCGAATATAAAATACACCACAGAGCCGGATCCCTCTGGTTTTGAGCGAGTATTTAAATCCCCTTTAAAAAGGAAGATCTTAAATATATAAAAATGAGTTTTGGGATCCGCTCTAACTTTTAAAAATGATTTTAAAGACTCGAAAACACTTTAAAGAGTGTTTGGAGTAATGCTGATTTAATAAAGTAAATCAGTCCCAATATATCAGAAAATATCTGAATATTATTATTTAAATAATATTCCCATAAAGAATAATCTTTATACAAATAATTGAAGTAGAAGTTGTAAAACTTATACTTGAAATGAGTATTAAATAACCAAAGATATACTTATACGAAAGTACTATCTTTATTTGAATAATCAAAAATAAGTTTGATTATCGACACCTTATTCTTTAATAAAATAAAGAATATATCTCAGCAAATAATCGGAGTCATAGATCCTCAAATGAATATTCAAATAATATTCATTAAATAATATAAACTGAGTCATAAGCCCTCGAATGAATATTTAAATAATATTCAATAAATAATATAAAGGAGTCATAAGTCCTCGAATGAATATTCAAATAATATTCAAATAATAAAATAAAAGGAGTCATAAGTCCTCGAATGAATATTCAAAATAATATTCATTTAATAAAATAAAGAAGTCATAAGCCCTCGAATGAATATTCAAAATAATATTCATTTAATAAAATAAAGAAGTCATAAGCCCTCGAATGAATATTCAAAATAATATTCATTTAATAAAATAAAGAATTCATAAGCCCTCGAATGAATATTCGTAATAATATTCATTAAATAAAATAAAGGAGTCATAAGCCCTCGAATGAATATTCGTAATAATATTCATTAAATAAAATAAAGTTATCGAATAAACCTTATTCGATTAATAGTTTTAAAACTATATCAATATATATATAAATATATATTATACTCGGGAGCCTCGCCTCCCGGTTTTAGAAAAAGTTCACCTTTTGATCCCCTATACTAAGGGTATACGCAAATACCGCTTATCTCTACCATAGGTATTATGCAACGAATAAGCATTTAAACCAACAGATATATAAATCAAGAATACGAAACAGGCATGCATATATACCATATCACATGCTACAATATATCGCAAGAATTTGCTAATGACAAATATGCATTTATCACAAGATCATGCATATACACATATACATCACAACAACAGTATAACGGGTAGAAAACTTGCCTGAGTGCTCCCGGATAGACTTAAGCTTAGAGTGGGTCCGATAACCTATGAACAACAATATAAGTCGGAATTAAACCCCGGTCGTTTAAGAAACTAGACTTTAACCATTTAGAGTCCTAACGTTCGCTTTCGCGCTTAACGATTTACTTAAGTCGCTCGAGTACCCTCGGCTCCACCATTTTTAATAAATTAACCATTAAGGGTTTTAAGGCAATTCTTTCACTAGTACCTTACCAACTGCCTAATCCAATTTACATAATTGTTTCTTACCCCAATTAGTCATTTAAGGTCCTTAACCAAGGTTTCAAAGTAAGGCGAGGGGTAATGGTTCGGTCGCGAAATGCCGTTACTTAAAACGGTCGTTTCTCCTAAACCGTACATCGGATTCAAACGAACCACATATCAAAACGAAGATCATAACATGAACTATCTAATCATGGCAATGGTCAAAAAACAGGGAGTTCTCGGGTCCTGATGTTAAGAGCAAAAACAGTCTAAAGTAAATCGGATATTACGACGGCTATGTTTACGCGATTTCCCAAATTTTTACCATTCCAAATCATATCAATCCAACTACCAATCAACAACAACTCAAGATACACATCAATGCTACTGATTTCAGTCACAATAAGCTCAAGGATCTCAATCCAATCATATATTATAACATCTCCAAATTCAACTAAACTACTTAACAATTAAGCTCGAATCATGCTTATCATTCAAATTACTACTCATCCATCCAAACCATCTCCAAACTTCAACATTCAAACTTATTACTAAAGGGTGTGAAGATTTATACCTTTCTTGGAGGGTGGAAAGTTACTAGGAAGCCTTATGGAGCCTCCTACAAGCTTGATCTTTCCAAAGAAATCAAGAACACAAAGTTAGGCTTTAAAGTTTCTAAAAGTCCGATGGAAAGAACTGTAAAAATGAAGGTTTTACCATGCTTATTTGGACGAGACTTGTGAATAAGAGTTGTAGGCCATCTCAATACCTTTCCAACGAGCTATAGAACACAACATTTGAGTGAGTATTGAAGGAGATATGTCAGTTTGAAGTTGCTGTGTTTATTTTGGCCGAGAGCTTGATGAAGAAAAGGGAAGAGCTTTTGTGTTTGTTGTGATTTGTTTTGATTTGCCTTGGTTGGTTGACTTTTGTTTTGTTTTAATCATTTTTAACCATGAATTTTGTGTGGTTATCATTCATCCACACCTCCTTCCCCCCTATGTCATGCTTATGTCACCTTGTGATGTCATCATCCCTTACTTGCCCTCTTCTTATTGGTTGGATGACCTCATCATCCCTAACCTCCTTGATTAACTCCTAATTGTTTGCCTAATGACCGCTGATCTGTTATACGGTTCGCTTAACTTTCGTTCTCGTTTCTCGTTTGAGTGATCATACCCGGGATCTTATTACTTGGGTTTCCTTAACCTTTTTCAATACATTATAATTCTTTTATGATCCTCTCTTATAATCCTTTAATTTAAATCCTTTTTATCCTGTTACCTTATACTCAATTCTTTCCGTATCTAGTGGATTTCCGGGAAAATCAAAGTGTTCGGAATTGGATTTTGACGATCTTTACATACACTTATATACCATATAGAGTACTAATAAAATCTCAGAATATCAATAACAGAACCCCTACATAGTGTGGCATGAAAAGTTTTCTTATTCAGCATAATCTGCAAAATCACTATTCATAAGGGTTTCAAAAATTCCAAAAATTGGGGTTATTACATTTCCGAAAAGTTGGGGGGCAAATGATAGGGATAAATAAATCCTGATTGTATAATTAAATATTGCAAGGTATGGGCTGCTGGGCCCAATAAGAAGATGTATGCCATTCAGACCAGAAAGGTTAACATGCTGATCAGGCCTGATGGACCAGATCAGGCCTGATGAAACAAAGAAGGCCCAAAAACCCTGATTATTAATTAATTTCGTAATTAATTAATAAGGGAAAAATCAGCTATTGAGAAGAGTCCCGATAAGGATATAAATCCTTACAGATTAGCCTCAAGGGGACCTAAAAGGATAAGGAATCAGTTTTCTACTATCTAGGACTCCAAAGTCCATTCTAATTATGAGACTTGCCCACCAAGTCTCCTATACCAAGTCCAATTCAAGGACTCCCAACATCTATATAAGGGGCCTCACCCCACACATCAGAACTACGTTTTTTGACTTGATCCTTGGCAATCAGCAAGGTACGTAGGCATCTTGTTAAGGCAGATTGAGTCACGAAACACAAGAGCAGTCAAATCGAGCCTTGAAGCTCACGTTCCTTTTCATTAGATACAACAATTATATATATTAGTTTTAATCCATAACACTACAATTATGGTGAAAGAGGCCACATATCTCCTGACTGCAAGAAAGGAAAAAGTGACAAAGGCAAGGCACTTATCACAAAGAAGAAAAGTTGGACAAACACTTCAGATTCTGAACATGAGGTGAACTATGCCTTGATGGCAAATGCTGATAGCAGTATTGAAACTGCTGAATTGAAGGTACCTCAAATAACTTATGCTTTTCATACTGATGATATTAATGAGTTGAGATTATATCTTAAAACCATGTTCATTAGTTATAGAGATCAGAATTTAACATGTGAAAGATTAATATTTGAAAATCTTGCTTTCAAAAACATAAATGACTATTTAGAAAAGGAGTTAGTTTTTCTTCATCAAACTAAGAAAGAAAGAGACGAGGCTTTGTATGTTAGAGATAAAGTACTAAAATTGAATGAATCTCTAAAAACTGATTTAGAAAAAGAAACAGAGATCATCAGAACTTGGACTAACTCTGGCAGAATAACTCAGGATATACTAAGTAGTGGAAACTGGAAAGAGGGCTTAGGGTATGGAGATGATAAAAGTGAGATGAGGTGAACTATGCCTTGATGACAAATGCTGATAGCAGTACTGAAACTGCTGAATTGAAGGTACCTCAAACAACTTATGCTTTTCATACTGATGATATTAATGAGTTGAGATTATATCTTAAAACCATGTTCATTAGTTATAGAGATCAGAATTTAACATGTGAAAGATTAACATCTGAAAATCTTGCTTTCAAAAACAGAAATGACTATTTAGAAAAAGAGTTAGTTTTTCTTCATCAAACTAAGAAAGAAAGAGACGAGGCTTTGTATGTTAGAGATGAAGTACTAAAATTGAATGAATCTCTAAAAACTGATTTAGAAAAGGAAAGAGAGATCATCAAAACTTGGACTAACTCTGGCAGAACAACTCAGGATATACTAAGTAGTGGAAACTGGAAAGAGGGCTTATGGTATGAAGATGATAAAAGTGAGAAATAAACTGTGGTTGTTAAGCAGACTGCTAAGCCAAAGGTAAATCCTATTAAGTTTGTAGTAAAAACTGTAAAGTCTGATTCTGAAAAGATGAAAGAGTCTAGGATAGAAGTCAAAG
This sequence comes from Apium graveolens, assembly GCF_009905375.1. NCBI lineage: Eukaryota > Viridiplantae > Streptophyta > Magnoliopsida > Apiales > Apiaceae > Apium > Apium graveolens. Next base: position 143,971,527 of record NC_133653.1, read on the forward strand.
AAAATCAACTTCTGACAAATTAAAACAAGATAAACCAGCTGAAGTAAATATAGGCTTAATGACAAAGAAGCAGCTTAAGCATAAGCTGAAAGAGATTAGAAATGTGAACAAGGTAAAGGAAGCTAGGAAAAATAAGAATGGAAAGGAAGGTGTGAATAAAAACAATAATTATATGCCTGTTCCTCATGCTCCTAGAAAGAAATGTTATAACTGTGGAAACTCTAACAATCTTGCTTCTTTTTGCAGGAAAAATAAAGATATAAACTCTTTACCTCCTAAATCAGGAGTTAAGAGTCAGTTTGTTAGGTTTAAACCACAAAATCCTTGTTTTCATTGTGGTAGTTTATGGCATTCCATTTATACTTGTAAGAAATATCATAGTTTGTACTATGATTATTATCAAATAAAACCTTCTTTGAAGAAAGTTAGTGTAATTCCTTCTAGTGTAAACTCTGATGCAAAGTCTGATATAAATTCTGATAAACAGCATGTGAGCATAAACTCTGAAACTAAATCCGCTGCAAATGCTAACAAACTTAATAAGGCCAAAGGATCCAAGCAAGTCTGGGTCCTTAAAATTAACCAATAATGGTCTTTGTGATTGCAGGGCAACAGGAAAAACATTCAAATTCTGGATAGTGGATGTTCAGGACATATGACTGGAAATAAAGCCCTGCTATCAGACTTTGTATAGAAAGCTGGCCCAGGAGTTTCTTATGGAGATGGCAATATGGGAAAAACTCTGGGATATGGCAATATCAATCTTGGGAATGTCATCATTGAAACAGTAGCTCTTGTCTCAGGACTTAAATACAATCTGCTAAGTGTAAGTCAAATCTGTGACAGAGGTTATCATGTGGATTTCTTTGAAGAACACTAAGAAGTTGTAAGTAATTCTACAGGCAAAGTAGTTCTGAAAGGTTACAGATATGGTAACATTTATGAAGCCAGACTTTCAATAAATTCTGATGGTTCTGCAATCTGTATGTTAAGTAGAGCATCAATTGAAGAAAGCTGGAATTGGCATAAGAGACTCTCTCATTTAAATTTCAACAACATAAATGAGCTAGTAAAGAAAGATCTTGTGAGAGGACTGCCAAAATCAGTATTTGCTCCTGATGGCCTTTGTGATTCATGTCAAAAGGCAAAACAAAGAAAATCTTCATTCAAGAGCAAAATTGAATCCTCAATTCTTGAGCCTTATCACCTACTACATGTTGATCTATTTGGTCCATTCAATGTCATGTCTATTGCAAAGAAGAAATATGCTATGCTTATAGTGGATGAGTTCACAAGATACACTTGGGTGTATTTCTTACACAAGAAGAATGAAACTGCATCTACTCTAACTGATCATGTCAGACAGATGGATAAATTGGTCAAAGATTCTGTTAAAACCATAAGAAGTGATAATGACACTGAGTTCAAAAATTCAATCATGGAAGAGTTCTGCAAAGAGTATAAAATTAAGCAGGAATTTTCTACACCTGGAACTCCACAGCAAAATGGAGTTATAAAAAGAAAGAACAGGACTCTCATTGAAGTTGCACGAAATATGCTTGATGAAGCAAAGCTGCCAACCTACTTTTAGGCTCAAGCTGTGCAGACTGCTTGTTTCACACAGAATGCTACACTCATAAACAAGCATGGAAAAACACCATATGAGATGGTGAAGAAAAAGAAGCCAAATCTGAAATACTTTCATGTATTTGGATGCAAGTGTCTTGTTCTTAAGACTCATCCTGAACAGCTGTCAAAATTTGATCTAAAACCTGATGAAGGAATTTTTTGTTGGATATCCACTTTCCACAAAAGCCTTCAGGGTCTACAATTTAAGAACAAGGGTTTTCATGGAAACTATCAATGTATCTTTTGATGATAAAAAGATTACTGGACTTGAATATTTTAATGATCATGATCAGTTGAGATTTGAAAATGAAGATTTAAGTTTTGATTTTGTAAATTCTAATGGCTTAAATCCTGATCCTGTAAGTTCTGACGGGTTAAATTCTGATGTCATTGAAACTGTGGTAACTACTCCAAGGGAAATTGCACATGTTCAGGGGGAGCAAGCTGAAGATCCTACCACAACTCAAGACTCTCAAGAAGCATCAGAACCTGTCACTGGCTCTTAAAGTTCCGATTCATCAAGTTCTGATGAGCCAAATTCTGATAATTCTGGAAACTCTGATTCTTCAAATCCTGAAGGATCCAACTCAAATTCTGAAGTCTCGGAGAGCATATCTACAGGGGGAGTATCAGAAAATGCTGATAGAGACAGCATGGATCATGAGGGAGTGTGGGTAAGGGGTAGCGGAATACGTGATGGCCCAGGTGACCCTAACCTTGCTCCGGTTACATGGAGTCAAATTTTATGAACAGGTGATTCAAATGGTTAATCCGTTCATGTGCCCCCCCTACTATCTGCAAGGAAGTGGACCAAATCACATACACCTGACTTAATAATTGGAGATCCTAAAGCAGGTGTCAGAACTAGAACTGCAACATCAAATGAATGTCTCTATCATTCCTTTCTGTCTCAGACTGAATCAAAGAAAGTGGAAGAAGCTCTTCAAGATGCTGATTGGGTGCAAGCAATGCAGGAAGAGTTAAATGAATTTGAAAGAAATAAAGTCTGGAATCTAGTGCCAAGACCAAAGAACAGATCCATTGGTGGCACAAAATGGGTGTGTTGGATATATTTGAGATGTCATGTCTAATATGTTTCATGTTTAGTTTTCAGATCTTAACAAACAGAAAATATCAGTTCTTACTGGAATCAGTACTTACTGGAAGTCAGGACTTAATGTCATATCAGGACTTAAGGTCATATCAGAACTTAAGTACGAGAGGACTTACAGTTAAGGAAGGAAGCTGATTAACAGTAGAAGATCGAGACTAATACAGATAAGATATGCAAGGAAAGAGTTAGAGGACTAGAAGAATTATATAAGATATCTGATTGATATATTTTAGGAGATAGAATTATATTCCATATCAATTAGAAGTTATCTTGTAACTGTGTACTATATAAACACAGACATAGGTTTACACTATATGTGTTATCATTATCGAGAAGATCATACATTGTAACCTAGCAGCTCTCATGATATTTGTTCATCACTGAGAGAGAACAGTTCCATTGTAACAGAGTTTATTATATCGAATACATCTTTTTTCTGTTACTTGTGTTCTAAATCGATTTGATTGTATTCTACACTGTATTCAACCCCCTTCTACAGTGTTGTGTGACCTAACAAGTGGTATCAGAGCCTATCTGTTAACACACTTGTAAAGATCCAAAACAATCGTCTGAAAAAGCAGAAAATCCAACCAAGCCCGCCAAAACTGAAGAAACTCCAAAGACTCAAACCCACAGTCGATATGAGACTATTAGGGTTCCCATGCTGAGACTTTCTGAGTATCCCATATGGAAAGTAAAGATGGCTATATTTCTGGAAGCCACAGATCCAGAATACCTTGACATAATTAATGAAGGGGACCACGTAAGCCAACCAAGCTCTCTATTGTAGTTGCAAATCAGCCAGCAAAGACCGTACCAAAGGAGAAAAATGAGTATACAGCTGATGATATCTCATCTATTGCCAAGGATGCAAAGGTAAGGCATTTGATGCATAGTGCCATTGATAATGTCATGTCAAACAGGGTAATTCACTGCAAGACTGCAAAGGAGATATGGGATGCCTTGGAGATAAGATGCCAGGGAACTGATGCAATCAAGAAGAACAGGAGGACTATACTCACTCAAGAGTATGAGCACTTTGACTCAAAATATGAATAGTCATTAACTGGTTTATATGACAGATTTGTCAAACTCTTGAATGATCTGTCACTGGTGGATAAGGAATATGATCTTGAAGATTCAAATCTTAAATTCCTTTTAGCTCTTCCTGAAAGTTGGGATTTGAAGTCAACTACTATAAGAGACAACTATGCTCTTGATGAAACTACTCTTGATGAAATTTATGGCATGTTCAAGACTCATGAACTTGAGATGGATCAAAGAAGCAAGAGACATGGGAGAAAGTCAAGGATAATTGCTCTTAAGGCTGAGGAGGAATCCCCCAAAGTGGCTGCCTCAAAGAAAGGCAAAGGAAAGGCTCTCATCATAAAATCTGATTCAGAATCATCAAGTACTGATGATGATGATTCATAAACTGAAAGTCTACCTGAAGTAGATGTTGATGAAGAGAGGATGAAATTGTGTGCTCTTATGGTGAAGGGTATCACAAAGATAGCCTACAGGAAATTTAGAAGGGGAAAGAAGTTTTCCAGGAAAAGTGGAAGTTCTGATAAGAAAGGATTCAGAAAATCTGAAGGCAAAGTAGGAAAGTATGACATAGGAGATTACTCGAATGTCAAATGGTACAACTGTGGTGAGAAAGGCCACATATCTCCTGACTGCAAGAAAGGAAAGAGTGATAAAGGTAAGGCTCTTGTCACAAAGAAGAAAAGCTGGACAGATACTTCAGATTCTGAAGATGAGGAGAATTATGCCTTGATGGCAAATACTGATAGCAGTTCTGATGCTGCTGAATTAAAGGTACCTCAAACAACTTATGCTTTTCATACTGATGATATTACTGAGTTGAGATTATATCTTAAAACCATGTTTATTAGCTATAGAGATCAAACTTTAACATGTGAAAGATTAACTTCTGAAAATCTTGCTTTTAAAAAGAGGAATGATTATTTAAAAAAAGAGTTAGTCATGTTCCTTCAAACTCAGAAAGAAAGAGATGATGCCTTTTATGTTGATGAAGTGCTAAAAATGAATAAATATCTAAAAACTGAGTTAGAAAGAGAGATTATCAGAACTTGGACTAACTCTGGCAGAACAACTCAGAATTTGCTAAGTAGTGAAAACTGGAAAGAGGGCTTAGGCTATGGAAATGACAAAAGAGAAAAAGGAACTGAACAAATTAAACCAATTGTTGTTAAACAAACTGTGAAGCCAAAGGTAAATCCTGTTAAGTTTGTAGCTAAAACTGTAAAGTCTGATTCTGAAAAGATGAAAGATATTGAGACAGAAGTTGAGACAGAGTCATCTTCTGACAAATTAAAACAGGATAAACAAGCTGAAGTTAACATAGGCTTAATGACAAAGAAGCAGCTTAAACATAAGCTGAAAGAGATTAGCAGTGTGAACAACGTAAAAGCAGCTAGGAAAAATAAGAATGGAAAGGAAGATGTGAATAAAAGTAATAATTATATGCCTGTTCCTAATGCTCCTAGAAAGAAATGTTATAACTATGGAAACTGTAACCATCTTGCTTCTTTTTGCAGGAAGAATAAGAATATAAACTCTTTACCTCCTAAGTCAGGAGTTGAGAGTCAGTCTGTTAGGTTTAAGCCACAAAATCCTTATTTTCATTGTGGTAGTATATGGTATTCCATTTATACTTGTAAGGAATATCATAGTTTGAACTATGATTATTATCAAATAAAACCTTCTTTGAAGAAAGTTACTTTAATTCCTTCTAGTGTAAAGCATGATGCAAAGTCTGATACTGTAAAATCTGATAAGAAAAATGTTTGCATAAACTCTGATGTTAAATCCGCTGCAAATGCTAACAAACTTAATAAGGCCAAAGGATCCAAGTAAGTCTGGGTCCTTAAAACTAACCATTAGTGGTCTTTGTGATTGCAGGGCAACAGGAAGAACATCCTAGTTCTGGACAGTGGATGTTCAGGACATATGACTGGAAATAAAGCCCTGCTATCAGAGTTTGTGGAGAAAGCTGGCCCAGGAGTTTCTTATGGAGATGGCAACATGGGAAAAACTCTGGGATATGGCAATATCAATCTTGGGAATGTCATCATTGAAGCAGTAGCTCTTGTCTCAGGACTTAAATATAATATGTTGAGTATAAGTCAAATTTGTGACAGAGCTTATCATGTAGATTTCTTTGAAGAACACTGTGAAGTAATAAGCAATTCTACAGGCAAAGTGGTTCTGAAAGGTTACAGACATGGTAACATTTATGAAGCCAGACTTTCAACAAGTACTGATGGTTCTACAATATGTCTGTTGAGTAGAGCATCAATTGAAGAAAGCTGGAATTGGCACAAGAAACTCTCTCATTTAAATTTCAACAATATAAATGAGCTTGTAAAGAAAGATCTTGTGAGAGGACTACCAAAATAAGTATTTGCTCCTGATGGCCTTTGTGATTCATGTCAAAAGGCAAAACAAAGAAAATCTTCTTTAAAGAGCAAAACTGAGTCATCAATTCTTGAGCCTTATCACCTACTGCATGTTGATCTATTTGGTCCAGTCAATGTCATGTCTATTGTAAAGAAGAAATATGCTATGGTTATATTGGATGAGTTCACAAGGTACATCTGGGTGTACTTCTTGCACAAGAAGAATGAAACTGCATTTACTCTAACTGATCATGTCAGACAGCTGGATAAATTGATCAAAGATTCTGTTAAAATAATAAGGAGTGATAATGGCACTGAGTTCAAGAATTCGATTATGGAAGAGTTCTGTAAAGAGCATGGAATAAAACAAGAATTTTCTGCACCTGGAACTCCATAGCAAAATGGAGTTGTAGAAAGAAAGAATAGGACTCTCATTGAAGCTGCACGAACTATGCTTGATAAAGCAAAGTTGCCAACCTATTTTTGGACTGAAGCTGTGCAGACTGCTTGTTTTACACAGAATGCTACACTCATAAACAAGCATGGAAAAACACCATATGAAATGGTGAAGAAAAAGAAGACAAATCTGAAATAGTTTCATGTATTTGGTTGCAAGTGTTTTGTTCTTAAGACTCATCCTGAGCAGCTGTCAAAATTTGATCTAAAAGCTGATGAAGTAATTTTTGTTGGATATCCACTTTCCACAAAAGCCTTCAGAGTCTACAATTTAAGAACAAGGATTGTCATGGAATCTATCAATATCTCTTTTGATGATAAGAAGATTACTGGACTTGAAGATTTCAATGATCATGATCAGCTGAGATTTGAGAATGAAGATTTAAATTCTGATTCTGTAAATTCTGATGAGTTAAATCCCGATCATGTAAGTTCTGACGGTTTAAGTTCTAATGTCATTGAAACTTGTGTAACAACTCCAAAGGAAGATGCACCTGTCCAGGGGGAGCAAGCTGAAGATCCTACCACATCTCAAGACTCTCGAGAAGTATCAGAACCGGTCACTGGCTCTTCAAGTTCTGATTCATCTAGTTCTGATGAGCCAAGTTCTGATAATTTTGGAAGCTCTAATTCTTCAACTCCTAAAAAATAGCTGTGAAAAGAATTTTCAAGTACCTCAAGGGTATAGCTGATTTAGGATTGTGGTATCCTAGGGAATCATATTTTAAGCTAATTGGTTACTCAGATTCAGATTTTGCAGGATGCAAAATAGACAGGAAAAGCACTAGTGGAAGCTGCCAATTTCTTGGAGGCAAATTGGTTTCTTGGTTTAGCAAGAAACAAACGTCAATTTCCACATCAACTGCAGAAGCAGAATATATTGATGCAGGAAGCTGTTGTGCACAGATTCTTTGGATGAAGAATCAGTTACTGGATTATGGGTTAGAATTTTCTAAAATCCCTATTTACTGTGATAATCAAAGTGCTATTGCAATGACATGTAATCCAGTTCAACACTCAATGACAAAGCACATCAGCATTAGGTACCATTTCGTAAGGGAACATGTGGATGAAGGTACAATGGAATTGAATTTTGTTCCAACAGATCAACAGCTAGCATATATCTTCACAAAACCACTATGTGAAGCTACTTTTGTAAGATTGGTAAATGAACTTGGAATGGTTTCAGGTTCTTTCTCTAAATCTACTTAGTTTTGTTCTCATGCATCAGACATTATGATCAGTATTTACAAATTGTATTATCTCTATGTAATCTGTGCTTAATTTGAAAATTCATTAAATGCTGATTGTTATCTGATGTGGATCTATATACTCTGATAAGTGTTTTAAATGTTCTGTGACTATTCAATCCAATGAGGATAACTGTGCTAGATGATGACCTAGTAGTCTTTAACATACTAGAAATCCCATGTTTGAATTAGTTGTTTATGTGGAAACTCATTAACACAAGCGCATTATGATTTTGAGCTTAGTCAAGTTTACATTGTGTATCTTATTACTAAGTCACAAACTGGATTATTGCTTCTTATCTGTTAGATTCTGATGTCAGTAAATCTTAGGGATGGACTAAATGCTGATAAGCCTCACTTATCAAAAGAAAAGAAAAGAAAAGAAAATAAAAGTCAGGTACTCCTTTGAGATCTAGAGTAAATATGTGGAATGGAAGACCCAAGTGCATTGCTGGTATTAAGTAATATGCATTAGAAAAGCAAATAAATTTTCTTGGTGACTTTTCACATTCTCTGATTACTGGAGAAATACTTTGACAATAGCATAAATTCTGATAAGCAGTCGTGACTCACTTACACTGAGAAGCCACTGTAAAAAGGAATTTCAAAAGATGCATAATATGAGCACAAACAGTTGAGGTGGACTCATGCATAAATTTGTTCTATAGTAGACTTCATGATTGATGACATATTTTAAGCACTTTTCTGAGTTATGCCTTATTTCTAAGATGTACTGAAGTTTATCAGAATTTAATCTTTATCTGATATTTTGTTGAATGCACACACTTTCACTCCATATGAATGATGAAAAATACTGTGGTGATTCAGTTGTTTTTGACAAACAGTTGAGTGTCATTTACATAAATTCCGAGGACAAATTCTGATGGAAGTTCTGATGATTAAACTCTGAAGAAAACAAGTCAGTCTTTGTACGGAGAATTACATAAACAAACATTCACTTATTGAGTACAGAAGCCACATTCTGATGACTGGTAAAATCTGATATAAGTTAAGTTCTGATATTAAATCCTGATGAAATCCTTGATGCTTACGTGACATTATTCTTTACTTGACTTATTTGCGGTAAAATCTGAAACAGTCATTGTTATGGATAAAAAACTAGTGTATATTAATTGTTGTGTTTATTGTTGTGTTCATTGCTAAGGTTCAGGAGCTCAAGGCCTTTAATGGCTGCTCTCGTGTTTCGTAGCTTAAATCTACCTTTACGAGATGCCTACGTATATCTGTGAATTAGAGAATCAAGCCAAAAAATATAGTTCTGATTGGTGGGGGAGAGATCCCTTATATAGATGTTGGGAGTCCTTGAATTGGACTTGGGTTAGGAAACTTGGTGGACAAGTCTTGGAATTAGAATGGACTTTGGAGTCCTAGGAAGTAGGAAGCTGATTCCTTATCCCATGAGGTTCCTTGGAGACCAATCTACAAGGATTTATGTCCCCACTAGGACTCATCTTAATAGTTGTTTTGTCTCCCTTATTAATTAATTATGAAATTAATTAATATTCAGGGTTTTGAGCCTTCTTTGTTCCATCAGGCCTGATCTGGTCCATCAGGCCTGATCAATGTGTTAACCTTTTTGGTCTGAATGTCATACATCTTCTTATTGGGCCTTGTAGCCCCAATCATGTGTAATTAATGCAATATTAATTACGTAATCGAGATTTATTTATTCCCTATCATTTGCCCCCCCAACTTTTGGGAAACAGTAACTAGGTTTCGCAGAAGTTAAGTTCCTTCGTTCCCTTACAGGGTATCGTTTTTACGTAAAGTGTGGAGCGACCTACACATTTACAATGATTTACTTTTATCCCTATTATTTAGGAACTATCTTAATTTCCAGGAATTTCTTTTTAACTTCTAGGATTTACAGGAAATTTTCCTTAATTTTCTGGAATTTTCCCTTAATTTCTGGGATTTTTCCCTTAATTCTGGGATTTATCCTTAATTTTCTGGAATTTTCCCTTTATTTATGGGATTTTCCCTTAATTCTCTGGATTTTCCCCTTAATTCTGGGATTTTCCTCATTTTATGGCTTATAATCGATTAGGGGACATACCAAATCAATCAGGAATCTTGGTCAAAATTGATCAGGATCCTGATCGAACTTACTGTCATATTGTCACTCTGGTCGATGGAATCTTCGATCAGGATTTGTGCAAAATCGATCAGGATTCCTGATCGAAATCGATCAGGATCCTGATCGAACTAGCTTACAATACACCACTCTAATCGATGGAATCTTCGATCAGGATTTATGCAAAATCGGTCAGGATTCCTGATCAAAATCGATCAGGATCCTGATCGAACTAGCTTACAGTACACCACTCTAATCGATGGAATCTTCGATCAGGATTTATGTAAAATCGATCAGGATTCCTGATCGAAATCGATCAGGATTCTGATCGATTAATGCATACTTCTACCTTTTTGTTCGCATGAAAATTCGATCAGGATTTTATCCTTTTTCAATTAGGACTCTGATCAAACTAAGTGTATTTTTACCCTTTTAATCGAATGAAATATTGATCAGGATTCTTCTCTTTGTCGATCAGGACTCTGATCGAACTAAGTGGATTTTTACCCTTTTAATCGAATGAAATATCGATCAGGGTTCTTCACTTTGTCGATCAGGATTCTGATCGAACTAAGTGGATTTTTACCCTTTTAATTAAATGAAATATCGATCAGGGTTCTTCCCTTTGTCGATCAAGACTCTGATCGAACTAAGTGGATTTTTACCATTTTAGTCGAATGAAATATCGATCAGGGTTCTTTTCTTTGTTGATCAGGACTCTGATCGAACTAAATGGATTTTTACCCTTTTAATCGAATAAAATATCGATCAGGGTTCTTCCCTTTGTCGATCAGGACTCTGATCGAACTAAGTGGATTTTTACCCTTTTAATCGAATGAAATATCGATCAGGGTTCTTCCCTTTGTCGATCAGGACTCTGGTCGAACCTATTTTCCATTTTGGTCGATTTTTTACCCTTCAGTTTTCATTTCTGCTTCTAGAATATCCCTAAAACTTCCCTATGGTGGGCTTTCCTTAAGTTGTGCCTTGCTTTATGGGCCTCAAACGCCTCGTATTCCGAGCTTTTCGCCTATAAAGGAGAAGTGAGAAGTGAGAATCCTCACTTCTCATTTCTCCAATTTCCTCTCAGAAACTCTCTCAAATTTCTCTCAAGCTTCCTCTCTTAGAAAGGCGATTTTGGGCGACCTCAGCCATCGTAGCTCCACTACCTTCAAGTTTTTCTGAGTTTCAAGCCTTCATCCGAAGAATATCAATGGTGGATCGTGATCTAGCTCGTTTGGGGAAGATAAACACTTCCAAGAGAGATACTGCCATTCAAATCCAATCTTCGTACACTTCTTTAATTGATATGATAAACTCTAGAGGCGATGAATATCCCTCTTTATCTGAATAAGATTCATATAACCATGGTAACACTTTTCACGAGTTGGATGGTAGAATTGAGTCCATGAACACCATGTATAAACTTCCACCCTATCTTAGGATTACTGTTAGGGCGAAAACACGCGCTAATATTCACGCAAGTATACGCGTTCGCAAGTAATATAGAATACTTTCTAGTTCATTCCCACAGAGACTCAGACTAATTATGTTCACTTCAACTCACTCACCAATGTATGTTTACTTCTCAATGTTAAGACAATAACACTTAGAATAATATTAATTAATTATGAACTACAATTAACTACTAAATTTAACCACTTAATTAACACTTCGAATTAACAATATTAAAACACTCATGAGATCACAACTTCATTACTACTTCCTTCAATAGTTATTGTTATTACCCTTAGCATGCAATAGTGATGATATTAATCGAATAATACGAAACTGATAAAAGCCAACTTTCATTGTACTAATACCATTCTACCAAACATCCACAATTAAGATAGAAGTTGAATAGGCATCAATTATGTTGAGTCCCTATATGCCTACAGAAATTGACAACATAATGATTTAAGCACAAGTTATTCCTTTTGATTACACAGGGCGAATAAAAAGGTTAGAGTTACCCACTAATCATGCAACATCATACATGAACCTATGCTAGCATGGCAAGTTCTAAATCTCGAGATCCACCGTCGCTTCACAAGAGATTAACACCCTATCTTATATGTTCGCGACGCACATAAGACGAATACACACAACCAATACTAGATATAATGCAATCATCACACACTAAGGTATTAAACAACTAACTAAAGAATTTCATAGTAAATCCGTTACGACCCCATGATCACGATTAGCGCATGATAGCACTTATCGTCATCATGGGTTCATATAAAAACATGATAAATAAACACAAGAGAATAATAACTAAACTAATTATATTAAACCAGAGTACGTCACAAGAGTAAATAGGTTCAAAGCAAAGAAAACTAGCATCCAACATTACAACGAAATAAAGAATCACAAGAAAATATGTTTCCTCTTTGTTACGGTGTGCTAAAACGGTCTTCTTCCTTATCTCCTTCGCTCCTCGATTAATAAAACGATTCAACACACGTGAAACGTCTCTGAATCTACTTATATAGAAGTCCCATAAAACTCAGATTACACAGAAGTTGAAAGCCAAACAGAAGTAGAAGTCTAAAATAAATATTTTAATTTCCCGTCCCTGCGCGGCCGCTCAGCATAGCTGAGCGGGCGCTCAGCTTCCTGCACGGCCGCTCAGCATAGCTGAGCGGGCGCTCAGACCCCTACTGGAAAATGTCTGATTTTTGCTCCGTTTCTCCGCTGTAATCTACTCCTTTCTTCCCTCTCGCGATGCTAGACACATGCCAAGGCTTATTATTGATGATTACTCCCCCAAAATGCAACTATTACCCTGAAACGCACAAACACTAGAAAAACGCATCAAATACACAAAATACTTGATTTCAAGACACCAATTTAAGCTATTTTAAGACATTCTAAGTGGTATAAAATGCCACTTATCACACCCCCAAACTTAAATCGATGCTTGTCCTCAAGCGTCACAGACTCAAAAATAAATAAAAACATGCATGAATGCAATCTATATAAAATGCAGCGATCCCCCTTACTACGAACAAATCAACCAACTTACAACATCTCAACAAATGCAATTAGGCGACTAAAGATCAATCAAACCATGCCAACTAACATACAGCCAGAAACGTGGTGTGTGCAGATGCTTGACAGATAAGCTCCGGAACTAAATCCATTATTATGACTCAACTATCGTCAAGGCAATCACAAGATTATACAAAGAATAAAAATGCTAGGCACAAAGTGACTTATAACACTACAAGAATTCTGGAGCTTATCATGGAATCATGCTTTTTATTCCTAACAGTAATGCTTATTTGACCGTGCAATGAGTGAGGTCCACAAAAGACTTATACAATGGTATCCATGTAGCGAGCGTTAGGTTAGTGAATCCCAGACTCTAAAAGCCTTAGGTCACTAGGCACAAAGTCCCCTAAGAACTTAATAACTCGAATACCAAAGAGCCCACTCGTGATCAATTATGCATACTTTTTTTTTCTCTTTTTTTTCTTTTTTTTTTCATTTTCCTTTTTTATTCTTTTTTTTTTTCAAAATTTCTGAGCAATTGCGTTTCGCTCCATCTTGCTCAACCCTAGACTACTCACATAAATATACGAGCCGGCTACTAGCCAATTGACGCCTAGCCACAATTAGCAACAAATTCCATTTTTTTTACTCCATTTTTTTCTTTTTCATGCCTTTATCACTAAGAACCTATTATAAAATTCTAAGCATAATAAATAGATTAACCTCGAAAACAATCAGATCATAACAACAATCTAGTCCTTAAGCATTCTCTAAGACTTAGTGAAAATACAAGTGTTTCTAGCATGCATATCAACCTACATGACTCAACATCACTATAATGTTATCACTACACTCACATCAACATCACAAATCAGTTGGTAAATCATCGCAAAAGGGATTATGGTATATGCATGAGCTACATGATATGATACACAAATAAAACTATATATAAAAAAAACTATATGGCAAAAATTATGCAACTATATGAACTAACTATCATGAATATGCAGCTATATGACACACACACAAAATATTCCTTAATTACCACCCCCAAACTTAAAATCTTCACTGTCCCCAGTGAAGGTAGTAGAAAGGAACACAGGGTATACCTACTCGGAGTCATCATCATCATCACCCTCAGGAGACGGATATGCAGAGTCCTCACCAAAAACTGGCCATTGGATGTCAGCTCAAAGGTCTCGAAAAGCAGTCCCTAGCGCAAGGGTGAGCTCCTGAGCAAACCTACTCTGCGTCTCATACATAGCATCTATCTTCCGTGCCAGCCTCCTATATTGGGCATCAGCCATCCCAGCACCCTCCTAAGCTCTCGAAGAACCAGCTTCATCACGCCTAGGCCTCGCCATAGTAGCACCTCGTGCTGGACGCCCTCCTGGAAGATGATAACCCAGCCCATGCTCCTCGGGCTCACCACCGGTCCACTCCTGCATCGCATTCAGAGTCCCGGAATCAATAGGAGCGGCCGGCAACTACAACTGCTCATGAGACGGCCAGTTCACTCCCATCGCTCGGCAAAGCTTAGTAACAGTGGATGCATACGGGATGTTCATGTGCTTAGCTCCCCTCAGAAACTTCAGAATTCCTTGGTAGATGAACTCACCAAGGTCCACATAGTATTCCTCATTCAAAATTCCCCACAACAACTGTGCTCTCTCAACTGTGACCTCATGTGCAAGTGAAGAAGGTAGAATATTAGCACAAATAAACGCATTCCATGCACGGGCATACCTGTTCATCGCGATCGCCAGAAAGTGACGATACTCATTAGTTCCTGTCTTGAAGGTCCAAACTGTGCCCGACCTACAGAGAGTAGCACAAATCAAATCCAAGTCAAAATCCTTAGCAGTTTTCTCATTCCAGTTCTCCTCCGTGGGCTTCCTCTCTCGCTGCCCAATCAAACGGTGAATCGCCGCTGGGTGATAATCAACCGTCATCCCCCGGACCACAGAAAACCCATTCTTCTCGGCCTTCGCGTTCGCATAGAACTCGCGAACCACGCTCATCGACACTGCTTCAGGTGACTCACAAAAAGCTATCCACCCCTTCTCAGCAATCATAGGTAACAACTCACCATCCCTCCCCGATGTTAAAAATCCCCTCTCCTTCAGAATCAGCTTCCCCAAAAGCCTAGTGTACTCCTCCTCCGCAGCCCTGTCATTCAACCGAGGCCTCGCAGCAGTACCCCTCGAAGAATCAGCCGTAGGCACAGTGCTGCTGCTATCAATAGTCCTTGCTCTCTTGGGTGCCATTGAATCTGAATAAAAGTGCCTGATAATTATGTTTTTGTGTTTGGGAGAGAGTTTGAGTGTAAAAGTTGTGTGGGAGATATGTGGGATAGGTGTATGGATATATAGGGAATGGATTAGGGTAGAATTTGATTAGGAGTGGGTTTATGGGTAAAAATTATGGGAAAATGGGGAATAGGTCGTGGATTTTATGGGTTGAAATTTATGTTTTATTTTTCTGATTTTTTGTATTTTTATTGACTAAAAAAATTTCATTCAGCCGACCCCTGAGCGGGCGCTCAGGGGGTCACTGGAATTTTTTTTTCAGCCAGGTTTTTCTGATTTTTTTTATGGTTTTGGATAGGTTATTAACTTCTAAGGGTTCCTGTAACAACAAATCATGGGTTGCCTCCCACGCAGCACTTCTTTTTCGTCATTAGCTTGACGTTACGTACCTTCCTTAAATTGACAATAAAACGGCACTTACCACTTCTCGGTTTGCCGTGTCCCCATAGTAGAGCTTCAAACGCTAACCATTAACCTTGAATACTTGGTCCGAATCATTCTCAAAAATCTCCACCGCTCCGTGTGGAAACACAGTTTTGACAATAAAAGGTCCAGACCACCTTGATTTCAACTTCCCAGGAAAAAGTCGGAGACGAGAGTTGAATAAAAGAACTTGTTGCCCCGGAACGAATAACTTAGGATGTAGCTTCCTATCGTGCCACCTCTTCACCTTTTCCTTGCACATTTTGTTGTTCTCGTATGCTTGGAGTCGAAATTCATCAAGTTCATTAAGCTGAAGCATTCGCTTCTTTTCAGCTGCATCTAGATCCAGGTTCAACTTTTTCAACGCCCAATAGGCCTTATGCTCAAGCTCCGCAGGTAAATGACATCCCTTACCATACACCAGTTAAAACGGGGACATACCAAGTGGAGTTTTGTATGCTGTTCTGTAAGCCCAAACAGCTTCATCGAGCTTTAAAGACCAATCCTTCCTTGACGGACAAACAACCTTCTCTAGAATACGCTTGATCTCTCTGTTAGACACTTTCGCTTGACCATTTGTTTGCGGATGATAGGCAGTTGCAACTCGATGATTCACATTGTAATGCTGCATCATAAAAGTGAACTTACGGTTGCAGAAATGCGACCCTTCATCACTTATGATTACCCGAGGCGTTCCAAACCTTGTGAAAATCTGCTTATGAAGAAAATTCATCTCCTGATGATCTGGTCAGCTCCCTGTCTAAACAAATATGGTTCATCCCACATATACCACTTCACCTCATGCATAAACTTCTTCTTTTGAGCTGAGGTCAAATTAGGAGGCATTATATTGCTGACAAGATAGTTTATAATATCTGCAAACTATGGCTCTTCCTCCTGAACTGCGAACAACTGCTCATCCGAAAAAGACTCGTTGATCAATGTCTTATCCTGTGAAGTAGACTCGGGATTCTCCAATCTAGAGAGGTGGTCAGCTACTTGATTCTCAGTATCTTTCCGATCCTTGATCTCTAACTCAAATTCCTGTAGTAAGAGCACCAACGAATGAGTCTCGGCTTCGAATCCTTCTTGGAAACCAAATAGCGAATGGCCGCATGATCAGTGAATACTGTCACTTTTGTCCCAAGCAGATAAGATCGAAATTTCTCAAAACCAAAGACTATAGCTAAGAGCTCCTTCTCAGTAGTGGTGTAGTTCATTTGGGCCCCATTTAAGGTCTTGCTAGCATAGTAGACCACATGAAAGAGATTATTCTTGCGCTGCCCAAGAACTACACCTACCGCATAATCACTCACATCACACATCATCTCAAAAGGCTCTGTCCAATCTGGTGCTGTAATAACTGGCGCAGTGATTAAACTCTTCTTAAGAGTCTCGAATGCCGTCAAACATTCATCATCAAATTTTAAAGGCACATCTTTCTCAAGCAAGGTGCATAACGGCTTAGATATCTTCGAAAAGTCCTTGATGAACCGCCGATAAAAACCCGCATGACCAAGAAAACTACGGATTCCTTTCACAGAAATAGGTGGTGGAAGATTTTCAATGACACCCACCTTGGCTTTATCCACCTCAAGACCCTTGCTAGAGACCTTATGCCCAAGAATTATGCCTTCACGCACCATAAAATGACATTTTTCCCAATTGAGCACCAAATTAGTTTCCACACACCTTTTGAGCACGGCACGAAGATTATTCAAACATTCATCATACGAATGTCCAAAGACGGAGAAGTCGTCCATGAACACCTCAACATTATTTCCAATCATGTCAGAGAATATAACCATCATACATCTCTGAAAAGTGGCCGGTACGCCACATAACCCAAATGAAATTCTGCAAAAAGTAAACGTGCCAAATGGACAAGTGAAGGTAGTCTTTTCTTGATCCTCTGGTGCAATACAAATCTGATTATACCCGGAGTAACCATCCAGAAGACAATAATACTCATGACCAGCCAACCTGTCAAGCATCTGATCAATAAATGGAAGAGGGAAGTGATCCTTCCTCGTGGCCTTGTTCAACTTTCGATAGTCCATGCATACTCTCCATCCTGTAACTGTTCGAGTGGGAATGAGCTCATTCTTCTCATTTGCTACCACAGTGATACCTCCTTTCTTAGGCACACATTGCACGTGGTTCACCTAAGAACTGTCAGAAATAGGATAAATGATGCCTGCATCCAGCCATTTCAGAATTTCTTTCTTCACCACCTCCTTCATGATAGGATTAAGTCTGCGCTGTTGCTCAACAGTTGGCTTACTACCCTCCTCTAGCAGAATCTTATGCATGCAATATGAAGGGCTGATCCCTTTGATATCTGCTATGGTCCATCCAATAGCTGATTTGAATTCTCTCAAAATCCTTAAGAGCTTGTCCTCTTCACTACCTGAAAGGTCATATGCAATAATAACAGGTAAAGTAGATGCATCACCTAAAAAAGCATACCTCAAATGTTCAGGTAATGGCTTAAGCTCCAAGGTAGGTGCTTCCTCAATTGATGGTTTGAGCTTTCCTTCAGCATTCTTGAGGTCAGAAGTACCAACAGATTCAAACGGCATGTCCAGCTTTCGCCTCCAGGGAGAGGCATTAAGATATTGTAATTGCTCGTTGCCATCTTCATCATCACTGTCGAAATCCCCCACTAAGGCCTTTTCTAATGTATCAGACATTAGCATATGATCGAGTTCTGAAGTAACCGCAGAATCAATCACATCCACTTTTAAGCACTCCTCATCTTCTGTAGGAAATTTCATTGCTTTGAATACATTGAAGGTCACATCCTGATCCTGCACCAGCATAGTAAGTTCACCTTTCTGCACATCTATCAAGGTATGGCCAGTAGCCAAGAAAGGTCTTCCCAAGATTATGGGAATCTTCTTATCTTTCTCGAAATCCATAATAACAAAGTCTACAGGAAAGAAGAGCTTATCCACCTTGACTAGCACATCCTCCACTATGCCCCTTGGGTAAGTAATAGAACGATCGGCCAATTGTAGAGACATGTAGGTGGGTTTTGGATCAGGCAAATCCAATTTTTTAAAGATCGACAATGGCATCAGATTGATGCTTGCTCCCAAATCACAAAGGCACTTGTCAAACGACAACTTGCCAATGGTGCAAGGAATGGTGAAGCTACCTGGATCTTTAAGCTTTGGAGGTAACTTTTGCTGCAGCACAGCGCTGCATTCTTCCGTTAGAGCAACGGTCTCAAGATCATCCAGTTTCACCTTCCTTGAAAGAATACTCTTCATAAACTTCGCATAACTAGGCATTTGCTCCAGAGCCTCAGCCAAAGGTATATTGATGTGAAGTTTCTTGAACACCTTCAGAAACTTACCGAACTGCTTATCCAGCTTTTGTTGTTACAATCTCTTAGGGAAAGGTGGTGGAGGATAGAGCTGTTTCTCCCCTGTATTACCCTCAGGCAGAGTGTGTTTAACAGTAGTCTTCCTTGGTTCCGCCGCTTTCTCCTTTTGCTTAGCTTCTTTATCTCCAACTTCAGCTTCTCCTTCTTTTGCCTTTTCAGCATCAGCAACTTTCCCAGACCTTAAGGTAATAGCCTTGACTTGCTCTTTAGCTTCCTTCCTGCCTGGTACTTCTGTGTCACTGGGAAGTGTTCCAGGTTGACGATTGAGCACTGCATTAGCTATTTGACCAATTTGATTTTCCAAGGTCTTGATAGAAATCGCCTGACTCTTGCACAACAGCTTAAGTTCCTCAAAATCAGCACTAGTGGGTGCAGCTGCACTTCCTTGTTGAGGATATGATTGCCTTTGAGCAATCTGCTGTGGTTGTTGGAATCCAGGTGGATTGAACTGTTTACTCACACCTTGCTAATATGGTGGCTGAAAAACATTCTGATTATTACCCCAGCTGAAATTTGGATGATTTCTGTTGTTAGGATGATAAGTAGCTGGCACAGGCTGCTGTCGTCGCTGATAATTGTTCACATACTGAACAGATTCATTGACAAGAGAACACTGATCCGTAGCATGAGAACCTGCACAAAGCTCACATACCATAGCTATTTGATTGACTCCGTAGGTAGCTAGAGAATCGACCTTCATAGACAGCGCTTGGAGCTGCGCTGCAATAGCGGTGGCTGCCTCGACTTCCAGAATATCTGCTACCTTCCCAGGAATCATCCTCTGAGTTGGGTTTTGATGCTCATTTGTAGCCATAGTCTCGATAAGATTATAAGCCTCAGTATAGCTTTTGGCCCACAAGGCGCCTCCAGCTGCTGCATCGAGCATGGGCCGAGATTGAGCCCCCAAACCATTATAGAAACCAGTGATCACCATCTAATCGGGCATTCCATGATGTGGACACTTTCTCAACATTTCCTTGTAGCGTTCCAAAGCTTCGCACATAGATTCTGTAGGTTGCTGCGTGAACTGAGTAAAAGCACTCCTCATAGCAGCAGTCTTTGTCATTGGATAAAACTTCACCAGAAACTTTTACGCAAGATCTTGCCAAGTAGTGATGGACCCAGCTGGTTCAGAATATAACCAGTCCTTAGCTGTATCCCTCAGTGAGAATGGGAAAAGCCTCAACTTGATAGCTTCATCAGTCACGCCATTATATTTGAAAGTACTGCAGATCTCGACAAAATTCCTTATGTGCATGTTGGGGTCTTCAGTCGCAGCTCCTCCAAAAGAAACAAAATTCTGCACCATCTGAATAGTGCCCGGCTTGATTTCAAAGGTGTTAGCTTGAATAGCCGGATGAAGAATGCTTGACTGAATGTCATCAATTTTAGGCCGAGAAAAGTCCATAAGAGCTGGATCGGCCGGAATAATACGATCACCCATGATTACTGGTTCTTTCGGCTCACTTCCTGAATCCGAATCTTCAAAATCTATCTTCTTCGGAATATCAAGAACTTCGTCTGTCTCCTCAGCTGTATCTAAAGTCCTCTTGCGAGTACGAGAACGAGTTTGCATAAACGCTCACTAAAGTACCTGAAACACAACCGGAAACAATAAGTAACACGTCTTAATCACTGAGTCCTAACGACCAATGATGGTAAGTACATAAACTAAACAAATACGCCGAGTCCCCGGCAGCGGCGCCAAAAACTTGTTAGGGTGAAAATATGCGCTAATATTCACGCAAGTATACGCATTCGCAAGTAATATATAATACTTTCTAGTTTGTTCCCACAGAGACTCAGACTAATTATGTTCACTTCAACTCACTCACCAATGTATGTTTACTTCTCAATGTTAAGACAATAACACTTAGAATAATATTAACTAATTATGAACTACAATTAACTACTAAATTTAACCACTTAATTAACACTTCGAATTAACAATATTAAAACACTCATGAGATCACAACTTCATTACTACTTCCTTCAATAGTTATTGTTATTACCCTTAGCATGCAATAATGATGATATTAATCGAATAACACGAAACTGATAAAAGCCAAATTTCATTGTACTAATACCATTCTACCAAATATCCACAATTAAGATAGAAGTTGAATAGGCATCAATTATGTTGAGTCCCTATATGTCTACAGAAATTGACAACATAATGATTTAAGCACAAGTTATTCCTTTTGATTACACAGGGAGAATAAAATGGTTAGAGTTACCCACTAATCATGCAACATCATACATGAACCTATGCTAGCATGGCAAGTTCTAAATCTCGAGATCCACCGTCGCTTCACAAGAGATTAACACCCTATCTTATATGTTCGCGACGCACATAAGACGAATACACACAACCAATACTAGATATCATACAATCATCACACACTAAGGTATTAAACAACTAACTAAAGAATTCTATAGTACATCCGTTACGACCCCATGATCACGATTAGCCCATGATAGCACTTATCGTCATCATGGGTTCATATGAAAACATGATAAATAAACACAAGAGAATAATAACTAAACTAATTATATTAAACCAGAGTACATCACAAGAGTAAATAAGTTCAAAGCAAAGAAAACTAGCATCCAACGTTACAACGAAATAAAGAATCACAAGAAAATATGCTTCCTCTTCGTTGCGGTGTGCTAAAACGGTCTTCTTCCTTATCTCCTTCGCTCCTCGATTAATACAACGATTCAACACACGTGAAACGTCTCTGAATCTACTTATATAGAAGTCCCATAAAACTCAGATTACATAAAAGTTGGAAGCCAAACAGAAGTAGAAGTCTAAAATAAATATTTTAATTTCCCATCCCTGCGCGGCCGCTCAGCATAGCTGAGCAATATTTTAATTTCCCGTCCCTGCGCAGCCGCTCAGCGTAGCTGAGCGGGCGCTCAGAGCCCTACTGGAAAATGTCTGATTTTTGCTCCATTTCTCCGCTGTAATCTACTCCTTTCTTCCCTCTCGCGATGCTAGACACATGCCAAGGCTTATTATTGATGATTACTCCCCCGAAATGCAACTATTACCCTGAAACGCACAAACACTAGAAAAACACATCAAATACACAAAATACTTGATTTCAAGACACCAATTTAAGCCATTTTAAGACGTTCTAAGTGGTATAAAATGCCACTTATCAATTACCCCAGCCGCCCCTGGGGATAAGACATGTAACTGGGAGGGGGACACTCTATTTATTTATCGAGGAGCCCTGACCGTGGGTCTTAGGTTCCCATTTCACGAATTTATTCCTCGTATACTTGTAGATGTAAAAATCAACCCTTGTCAACTCCCTCATAATGCATGGAGGAATATTATCTATTTTATGGTTCTGTGTCTTAGAAACAATTTTCCTCTTTCCTTATCTGTCTTTAGGAAAGTTTTTCAATTTTATAACAGTTCCATAGGTCAACCGGGCTGGGTTTTAATTCGTCAACGACCCAAAATTCCCCATATTTTTGATAGCAACTCTATAGTCGAGAACAACCCTAAATGGAGGGATGAGTTTGTTAGGCTGACCTGGGCTGGGGGTGATTGGTCCACACTCTTCCGTAGGCCCTTTTGCAAAGTGTCAGATGGGAGTCCTGGTAGCATCAGGTTAACTGATGAGGAGGAGGTGGCCTATCAAGCCCTCATTCCAGATGACGGAAAACAGATACTTGGACTCTTTTAGAGGAGTTCTCATTGAAGAAAGTTGGACTTTCTCATGCCAGTGATAAGGGTAACTCTACCTGCGCATCTATTTTTCTCCTTCTTTTATTGCAACTCTATTATTTCCAGAATTTTAATACTTTTCTTCTCTTTCTTTCATCTTGTGAGGCCATTAACAATATCAAAGGCCTAAGGAGGGGGAATCTGGCCGCCAGAAGAGGGCCAAGCTGAACAGAGACCCTAGGGGAAAGCCTAATGCTCCCACCTTTCTTAGGCCCCACGTCCCTGTTGTGGAGCTAGGGGATGATATGGATCCTCCACTTAAGGCGCACTCCTTTAGGCCTAACTGGGGCTTTAAGAGAGGTGATACGGTGGTTGGATCCACCAAGCATGCCAAGGATTGGGTCGTACCATTCCATTACTCCCCACGACTTCACTGACATTGTCACGGGGAGTGACATCGAGTCTATTGAGCTTCTGGGTTCTCAGGCCCAAGCTGCGGTAACGTCCCTTTCTATTCTCCTTAAGTTCCAACCTTCTTGTTTTTTAATGAACTTGTGTTAACTCATGTTTCTTTGTGTAGAGTAACACCTACTTCCAGGTGGCCCTCCATCAGGCTAGGTCTTAGAAGGGGAACTCTGATGAGTTTGAAAGGGAGATGAAGAAATGGAAGGAGAGAGCTGAGGTCCTGGAGAAGAAGCTGGACACAAAGAAGGAGGAACTGTCTAAGGCTCATTCTGAGCTGGTGAAACTTAGGAGTGATAAGGAAAAACTCATTGATGATTACATGGATTCTGATAAATTCAAGAATCTCATGGAAATCCACGATGAGGGTCTTTATTCTTTGCAGTTTACCCAGGGATGGGATGTATATGTGAAGACGGTCTCGGAGAAGCATCCTGGCCTAGTAGATCCCCAGGACTTTATAAGTCCTGAGCAGCCAGAGACTGAGGATAGCTTGGATGCTCTCTTCAACTCTCCCCCGCCTGATGATCGTATTCTGGATCCCAGCACTGCCTCTCCTCCTGCTTCTCCCGTGAAGGACGCTGAGAAAGAAGGTGCCGATAAGGAGCAAGGGAATGAAGGCTCCCGCATGGAGGAGTAGTGTTTCTAGTTTGTAATTTTATTCATAATTTATTGTTGAACTTTATTTGTATTCGGAACTTATTACCCTTCGGGGTTTATTTATGCTGCTTTCTTCTTCATACCTTTCTCCATTAACTTTCCAGCACTTATTATGCTTTTAATGTTAAATGACCTGAACTACTTGGCCCTTTGTGCAACAAGCACTCCTTATAATAGAATAATTCTTAAAGTCTTCTTCTTTCTATGATCAAAGCATGATCTTTGTTAAAATCACACAAAGTATTATCACAACTTAAATATCCAAAGGTTGAAATAATTTCAAACTCATTAATATGAAGTCTGGTTTTCCAAAACCTTATATAGCATGGGTTCGACCCTTAATAATAATGAATCAACAATGTAGATACTACTGGAATTAGAATATAAAATCCTACGCAAGCAAAGATTCAAGGTGCTTTTCAACCTACTTGTCATCTTGACAAGTGAGAATCGTGTTCAACCACTTTACACATAGTAAATCTTTAGGTTTTGTGCATGCCAAGTTCTCGGGACTTCAAAACCATCTATAGTCTCTAACTTGTAGGTTCCTCTTCCTTGAACGCTCTTAACCTTATATGGCCCTTCCCAATTTGGGGCAAGCTTTCCTTTCTGCCCTACTCCAGAGGCTTCCACTTTTCTAAGGACCAAATATCCTTGCTTGAAGAACCTTTCCTTAACCCTTAGGTTGTAATAGAATGAAGCTTCCTTCTGATAGTTCACTATCTTCGCATGTGCTTCATCTCGTACTTCATCGATTAAGTCCAAGGCTAATCTTTGCCCCTCCTCATTTTCCTCAGCATTAAAATCCTGGATTCGGGGAGATGAGTGCGATATTTCTACAGGGACAACTGCTTCTGCTCCATACGCCAAGATGAAGGGAGTGGCTCCGGTAGTGACTCTACAAGTAGTTCTGTAAGCCCAAAGTATTGGGAGTATTTCATCCACCCAATTATTCCTGGATTTCTCAATTATCTTCTTTAATCCATCCAGGATTATTCGATTTGCCACTTCCGCTTGCCCATTAGCTTGTGGATGAGCCACATAGGTAAATCGTAACCTAATCTCATTCTCTCTACAATACTTCTTGAATTCTTCATTGTTGAACTGTGTTCCATTATCGGTAACCAGGATACGTGGAATTCCATACCGGCACATGATGTTTTCCCACATGAATTGTGCAACCTGCTTAGTTGTGATTTTGGCCAATGGCTTGGCTTCAATCCATTTAGTAAAATAATCAATGGCTACAATCAGGAACTTTCTTTATGCCGTGGCCATGGGGAAAGGTCCAAGTATATCCATTCCCCATATAGCAAAGGGGATAGGTGAGTTGATGGAGGTCAGCATCTCAGGGGGTTGTCTAATGACAAGCGCATGCTTCTGACAGCGGTCACACTTCTTCACATACTCTTTGGCATCAGCCATCATTTCTGGCCAATAGAAGCCTAAACGGGTTATCTTATGAGCTAGTGCTCTGCCCCCCAAGTGTTGCCCACAAATACCTTCATGTACTTCTTCCAGAGCCAAGCGTGCCTCATCGGGCCTGAGATATCTTAAATAGGGAACCACATAAGATCTTTTATACAAAATCCCATCTATCAAGGAGTATCTTGGTGCCCGAACAACCAACTTCCGTGCTTCAGTAGCATCATTTGACAACCAACCGGTTTGAATAAGGGTCTTAATGGGATCTATCCATGATGTCCCCAGACCAATAGGAGCTACAAGCTTAACATCAATGCTCTGTGTCTTCAAAACGCGGAAGTATACACTTCCTGAACTTTTCTCTATCTCAGATGAAGCAAACTTTGATAAGACATATGCCTTAGCGTTTTCCTTCCTTTGAATGTGCCCAACATGGCATTCATCGAATTGGGTCATCAGAACCCTTACTAGGCGGACATACTTAGCCATTGTATCATCCCTTGCCTCAAACTCTCCCTTTACCTGGGATACGACGAACTTCGAGTCTCCACAGACCTTTAAGTTCTTGACTCTCAGTGTCCCTGCCAGGCCGAGGCCAGCTATCAGAGCTTCATATTCTGCCTCATTGTTTGTGGTCGGGAAGTCTAACTTCATAGCATATTCAATCAAGAACCCATCAGGGCTTTGTAAAACTAGGCCTGCTCCACTTGAATTTGTTTTTGATGCTCCATCAAAATAGAGAACCCAATATTCCTTCTCCTTATCATCCTTCTCTTTGTCCTCCTTATCAACTTCCTTGTCTTGCGGTATAGTATCTTCATGCCCCCCGACTTCTTGGTTAGGTATGGTACATTCCACCACGAAGTCTGCCAATGC
Source organism: Apium graveolens (assembly GCF_009905375.1). Lineage (NCBI taxonomy): Eukaryota > Viridiplantae > Streptophyta > Magnoliopsida > Apiales > Apiaceae > Apium > Apium graveolens. The sequence continues at coordinate 143,997,724 of NC_133653.1, forward strand.
CTGGGCTTTTATTATCGTTCATAGCTTATATTTAATGTCGAATTCTCCCAACTCAATTGCCCACTCGATCAGCCTCCCACTAGCCTTGGGACTATGAATAATATTTCGCAAGGGCTGATTTGTTAGTACTTCAATCCTATGAGCCTGAAAGTAGGGACACAACTTTCTTGAAGCCATTACCAAGGCTAGTGCAAATTTCTCAATGGTTGAATAATTCAACTCAGCTCCATGCAAAATTTTGCTGACATAATATACGGGTTTCTGGATTTTCAGTTCCACCTTAACCAACACAGCGCTCAAGGCACTTTCTGAAATGGCCAAGTACAAGTATAAGGCTTCATTCAAAGCTGGATTGGCCAACAACGGGGTATGATCCATATATTTCTTTAATTCTTCAAATGCCTTCAGGCTTTCCTCACTCCATACAAAATCTTTTACCTTCTTTAAGGACTTGAAGAACGGCAAGCACTTGTCCCCAGACTTGGAGAAGAATCGTCCCAGCGCAGCAACCCTTCCCGTGAGCTTTTGAACATCTTTGATAGTTTTTGGTGGTTCCATGTCCAGGATTGCCTTAATTTTATCGGGATTGGCCTCGATTCCTCTCTTGGAGACCATCAATCCCAAAATCTTTCCAGATCCTACTCCGAAAGCACACTTCGCAGGATTTAACATCATCTTATGGTATCTCAGGACCTCAAAAGCTTCCCTCAAATGGGTTATATGGTCAGTCTTTACTAGACTCTTGACTAACATGTCATCAACATAAACTTCCATGGTCTTTCCAATAAGATCCTTAAAGATTTTATTTACCAACCTTTGATAGATGGCTCCTACATTATTGAGACCAAATGCCATAACAAGATAACAATAAACACCAAAGTCAGTGATGAATGATACCTTTGGGATGTCATCCTTGTACATCTTGATCTGATTATATCCACAAAATCCATCCATGAAACTCAGCATCTCATGTCCAGCAGTGGCATCTATCAAAGTGTCTATCCTTGGCAACGGGAAACAGTCCTTAGGGCATGCATCATTCAAATCAGTAAAGTCCACACACATCTTTCATTTTCCATTGGCCTTCTTTACCATTACAGGGTTTGCTAACCATTCCGGAAATTGAATCTCTTCAATGAAACCAGCTTTTAAGAGTTTATCTATTTCTTGTTTAATAGCTTCTTGCATCTCTGGAGCAAAGCTTCTTTTCTTTTGCTTCACTGTTTTCTGACTAGGATCCACATTCAGCTTGTGAGTGATTAGTTCCGGGTCTATTCCTGGCATATCAGCTGCAGACCATGCGAACACATCACTGTTTTCTTGCAAAAACTTCACCAACTTCCCTCTAAGGGGCTCTTCTAGTGTTGTTCCAATGAAAGTCACTTTCTCAGGATCCTCGGGAGCCAAAGGAATTGTAACCAAATCTTCTGCTGGCTTCCTCGTTTCTCATCATTCTCTCGGATATCTAGATCTTCAATAGGCAGAACTTGCCCCCCCCGACTTCATCTGCCCTTAAAGAGGCTACGTAACAACTCCTTGCCATTTTTTGATCTCCTCTCTCTTCTCCAATCCCATTCTGTGTGGGAAACTTCATGACTAAATGGTAGGAAGAAGGGACAGCCTTGAAGGCATGTATCCCTGTTCTTCCCATGATAGCGTTATAAGTTGAACTAGCCTTCACCACCACGAAGTCTAACATCTGTGTTGCTTGCCTTGGTTCCTGACCTATGGTTGTTGGCAACTTGATTATTCCTTCTACGGGACATTCTACTCCCGTAAATCCATATATCGGTATATCAGTTGGGGTCAATTGGGAATCATTGTAACCCATTCTTAAAAAGGTATCATGGAGTAAGATGTCGACCGAGGCACCGTTATCTACGAGGACCCTCTTCACCGGGCTGTTCCCTATTATTGGGGTTATGACCAACGGGTTATCATGGGGAAATTTCATACCCTCCAGATCAGAATCATCGAAAGCCATTGTTATTCCTGTCCTGGCCCTCTTCGGGGCTTCTCCAACAATATGCATAACTTCTCGGGTATACGCTTTCCTGGAGTTCTTGGATAATCCAGCAGCGGTTGGTCCTTCAAAAATTATGTTTATCACAGGCCCTCGGGGTCATGGTCCTCTGAAGATTGCATTTATCACTGGTCCCCTAGGTTGGGGATTTCGCCCTTGATCATCTTGATCTCTTCTTCGATCATCAAAGTTCTTTCTCACGTTATTGCTCCTATCTCCTCCATCTTCAGTGTACTTGTTCAATCTTCCTTTTCTAATGAGGAATTCAATTTCATCTTTCAATTGTCTACACTCATCGGTGTCATGACCAACATCCTTGTAAAATCTACAATACTTGCTTTTATCTAGCTTGGTAGGATCAGCCTTCAAGGACTTAGGCCAACGAATATCTCGATCTTTCTCGATTTCCATCAAAATCTGACTTCTTGGAGCATTCAACTTAGCATACTCAGTGAACTTTTGTCCAGGTCCTCCCTTCTTCGGGGTTGAGTCATTGTTTTGCTCAGTTCTAGGATACTTGTCCTTTGCAATATATTCCAGATCGGTTTTCCGTTTCTTGCCTCCAGCGGGCTCGTTACTTACTACGGTCTTCCTCATGCTCTCTTCCACCTTGATATACTTCCCGGCTCTATCTTGGAGCTATAACATGGTTTCAGGGGGCACTTGGCCAAGGACATCTTGAAGAACTCATCCCTAGTTCCCTGTTGCAGTGCTATCATGGCTACTTTGTCATCAAGGTCCGGGACTTTTAAAGCTTCCTTTGTAAAACGATTCAGGTAGTCCATCTAGGATTCCTTTGCTCCCTGCACAATGCTCATGAGGGATGCTAAACTTTTCTCATGCACTCTCCCACTGATGAATTGCTTAATAAAAGCCTGACTTAATTCTCTGAAGGACCCAATAGAGTTTAGGGGTAAACGACTATACCATCTTTGGGCCATACCCGATAGAGTTTGAGGAAAGGCCCGACACTTAACATCGTCATTCACGGGCTGCAACAACAGTGCATTGGAGAAGGTTCTGACATGATTAGCGGGATCTCCCACTCCATCATAAGCTTTGATAGTGGGTATCTTGAACTTCCTTGAGATGTGGGCATTCATTATTTCTTCAGTGAATGGTGGAGTGGGATCATCAGGATCTCCAAGGGGAAGAAGATTGCTTGGATCAGCTCTTGGGGCTACAACCCTTCTTTGTGACGGACCATCTGGGTCTATGATTGTAGGAGGATTTCTTCCCCTAGGTGGTAATGGGAGTCTGAGAGTCTGGTGCGCCTCCAGGTCGCGCTTCAGCCTTTGAATTTCTGCCTCGTGCACCTTAATTCTCTCCTGCACCTCTTAAGGATTCACCCCTCGGGTACTCCTAGGACGTTGGTTGCCATCAGCCATAGGTTCTTTGCCAGCACATCTCCTTCTTGGGGCCACTTCACCATCTGAAGATTCAGAATCTGTCTCAGTATAAGGACCAGAAAATTCCTGATCCTCCGGGATGGGAGCCAAACCTTGAATGTAAGGGGGTGTTTGCCTCCGTGCTTCACTCCGTCCAACATGCCCACTTCCTCCAACCTCGGGGTATAGGGGCATCCCATAAGGGAGGTTAGTAGTCACAATAGTTGAATACTCATACCAATTGGGTTGAGAATTCACAGGTACGTGCAATTGTTGAAGTTGGGAATTCGTTCCTTGAGTAGCCGAGGGAATCGTCCCTTGTGGCTGAGGTTCAGTTGCCCATACCTGGGCTCCTCCTTGGGCAGCGGCATAGGTTGAATGTGGAGGTACCTCCACGGTTGACGAAATCATTTAGGTTGTCCCCGCGGGTGTTCCTCCTTCAAGGGCGCTGCTTGTTCTCCGTATTCTCGCCATGGTTGTTGTTACGAGTTTCCCACAGACGGTGCCAAATGTTATGGATAAAAACTAGAGTATATTAATTGCTGTGTTTATTGCTAAGGTTCGGGAGCTCAAGGCCTTTAATGGCTGCTCTCATGTTTCGTAGCTTAACTCTTCCTTTACGAGATGCCTACGTATCTCTGTGAATTAGAGAAATAAGCCAAAAAATGTAGTCTCTTGCTAATTATGATATTGGGTACACTCTGACCCAACCTGACGCAGTCTCTGGAATCCAAGTGCTGGAGTTTTGGAGAAGTGGCGTATATGATGATGGTGGTGCTCAAGGGTCCCCAAGTATTATCTTTTCAACAGGGGAGGATGAGCATGTCGTGACATTGGCCATGGTTCGACAAGCACTGCAGCTGCCTGAGAACTGTGCTTATTCAACTGTTGAGGAGCCAGTTCTTCAAAATATGATGGCCAGTCTGGGGTATGAAAAGACATTGGCAAAGCTGGGTCAATTGAAGAGATCCAACATAAGGAGGGAATGAAGTTTCTTCTTTGACTGCATTACAAAAACCTTCGCCAACAAATGTTCTAATTTTTATGCAATCGCCATACTCAGTTAACAAATCGGGTATGCTCTCATTAATCAAACTGATTTTGATTATGCAAGTGCTGTTTTAGGTTTTATTGGGGATAGGATGACAGAAGATAGGAATACTGTCTATTTTGTTAGATTCTGTTAGCTTATTTATTGTTTTTGTTGTGATGATAAACCCCAATATGCTAGTGAATTAATTCCATCTTTTAGACTAGCAAAAAGAGCTTTTGATGACTTATTATCTACTGATAATAAGAAGGCTGTGTTAAGACCCCTCCGAGTTCCTTTATCTGTCAAACAGGCCTTAATAACATATGATCCAGTTATATATACTGCATTATATCCTGATGTTCAATCATCCGAACCTCAACCATCAGCACCTACCACCACTACCCAAACACCTCAAACTTCTCAACCACAACCAAAATCTACCATCATGACATCTGTAAAACCGTCAACTAAATCATCTCAACCTGAATCATCAGCACATACCATCAGACCTTCTTCTTCCAAACCTTCTAAGAGGACAAAGTCTGTTCCTCAACCTTCACAAAAGAGAAGGAATATGATCCTCAGAGATGAATCTGATAGTGAGGATGAAACAATTGAAGCACAGGTTTCTGTATCAGAACCTGTGATAAATGAAGCTGAGAATGTTACTTCTCAGGAAGAAACAACAGCTCAAAGTTCTGATACTTTGACTAGGAAACTTGTAAATTCTGATGTAGCAACAACAACTCCTTCTTTGGCAAGGAGATTGAAGCAAATGAAGGCTAGGAGGTATTTGGCTAAATCTTCATCAGAAGATAATGAAGAAGCAGAGGAAGGGGATTAGGAATCTCTGATTTCACAAGAACCAATCATAATTAAAGCTCTGATTTCTTCAGCTCAAGCCACAGACACTGCTACTGATACAGTGGTTACCCCTCATGACTCTCCAATAAAAGCTACAGATGATGCTAAAGAACAAACTGACAACTCTGAGATAGATATTAACAATTTGAATATACCTCAAGTTCTTTATCTGGAAGCTCCAACTACTGAAGCTCAGCCATCTACAGTCAAATCTCCAATCTTAGATGCTGAGATACCATCTACATCAAAGAGACCATCTCTGGAGATAAATTCTGATGATCATAATTTAGATGATGTTATTCTTGAATCTCTAGTTGCATCACACACTCTTCTACTGTCAGAAAATGATGAAACTTCCTCAAGTTCTAGAGACAGTATTTCTATTGAAACTCCAGTTCCTATTCTGGGCAAGGAAGCTTTGGTGAAGAAATTTGTTAGACAGGATGCTCCTGTACCTTGGGAAGAAACTCACAGGGGAGTTGAGTGGACCAAGAAGTGGAATGAATCAGTTTTTATTCCATGCACCAAAATTCTGATAGAGCATGTATCAAAAGCTGATGAGTTATTATCAAATTCTGATTTCAAGACTCAACTCAAGGTAACAGCTATGAGTACAAGAAGTCTTCATGGTCTACATTCTATTACTCATGCTAAGGTTGATACACTCAGGGAACAAGCTGATAAGCTAGGTCTACAGTTCAAGCTTGACAAGAATAGGTATGTCAGACCTACTCTTGAGAAAATTGAAGCCATTGAGAAGGTTCAAGAGGAGCAACATGCCCAAATTGCTGAGGTTCTGGTTAATCAAGCTTCTTAGAAAGCTCAATTGGATGAAATCCAATCTTTAGTTGAACTTGTTCTCTCTCTTACTTCCTGATGATGCCAAAAAGGGGGAGAAGGTAGTTAAGTCCAAATGCTCACCTACTCAAGTACTGAAGAAGAAGGATGATAAATGTGATGACCAGGGAAACTCTGAAAAGAGTAGAGGTCAAATAAAAGTTCAAGGAAAATCTTCTATACAGAACAAGTCAAGTTCTGATGCTGTGAATGCTTAAAGTCTGAAGTCAAGTGCTGATAAATAAAGTTTGATGTCAAGTTCTGATATTCTGATTCAGTCAGGATCAAAAGACTCTCAGAAGTTTATGCAAACTCTGAAGCTAAAAGGGAAGCAGACTACTATTTATTACAAAGATCCTAAAATCCAGACACTTGATGAGGAGATAGCAAGAAGATTATTTCTGAAACACAATCCAGGAATGGATTTAGAAGCTCTCAAGGAGGAAGAAGCTAGATTTGCAACTGAGAAGACAAATCTTAAGTCTAAAGCTTCTGATGCAAAGAAACCTCCAAGGCCTAAGGAAAAAGGCATTGTGATCAAGAAAAAGTCATATTCTGAAATTTCAAAGTTCAAGACTAGATCATAGACTGAGAGTGATCCCAAAGACAAAGGGAAAGGAAAAGTTGATGAACCAACCAAGTCACTGGAGATGAAAATTTCTCAAGTTCTGATGAAACCAGTGTGCAAAATGGTTCAAGTAGGTGATGATAATCTTGTTGAAGATGAAACTGTTCAAATTCTGAAAAGAAGAAAGATAATTGAAGAATCTAAAACAACCTCTGACACTGCTCAAGTTGTTCAGAATGGAGGACAGCAAGAATAGAAGAAACAACAAATTTTGATCAAGCTATCAAGACATCAACTATTGACAATGTTCAAGTTGATTTGAATAAAATGACAATTGCAGATAAGAAGAAGCTGTTGTGGAAGAAAGCTACTCCAGTTGAACCAAAATCCAATCTCATGATTAATCAACTCACTACATTTGGGTTGAGAGCCAAGCAACCTAGAGATAGAGCTGGATTAGGTTCTGATGAAGAGAAGATTCAAATAGGAGTAGAAGTTACTCTAAGAGATCCTTTCATGTTGACAGACAAACCATATGAACAAATCAAATAAAAGCACCTTGACAAAGTGTTGTCTGCTCAAGTTGTGATAGATGCTCATGATAAGGAGAATCTAAAAGAGAAATTGATCTTATTTCTCAATGATGGAAGGACTTATAGACTAGCTAATACTGATGTACTAAAGAAGTCTGTCAGATAACTTTAACATATTCACTATCTTCTGGAAGTTAAATCTGATGTTATAAGAAGATGGTCAGAATACATTTTGAAGGCTATAAAAGATCTACTCAGAATCTCTGGTACAAAGATTTCTCATTACAGTCCAATGATTACTGAAGATGATGGAAGAGAAATTCCTATGCTGCAGAATTCTGCTAAGGTGGAAGTAATTCTGAAAGGAAAATGCTTATGTTATAATGAAAACTCTTCATATTCTAAAGTTATCAGACTTGGTGATAGACTTGAAAGAACATCTATTCAAGCTCTCAGAACATCCATTTATCAGATTGGTGATAGTAAGGAAGAAGAACTGATGCAGGTCAAAACACAGTTAGTTGAAGTTTTGAGGAAAGCTGAAGATAAGCTGGTGAAAGATTTTGTTAAGAATCATTATGGATTCAGGTTAATCCAGTAATGTTGGTAAAGCTGGATGTTCCGTAAGTTGTAATTGATAGTCTTATTAAACTCTTATTGCATTTGAACTTAAATGTTTTTGATATCATCAAATTTATTAACTTTTATATTCTTGCATAATTTACAAGTTGGGGGAGATTGTTGGATATATTTGAGATGTCATGTCTAATATGTTTAATTTTCAGATCTTAACAAACAGGAAATATCAGTTCTTACTGGAATCAGTACTTACTGGAAGTCAGGACTTAATGTCATATCAGGACTTAAGGTCATATAAGAACTTAAGTACGAGAGGACTTACTTTTAAGGAAGGAAGCTGATTAATAGTAGAAGATCGAGACTAATACAGAAGAAGATATGCAAGGAAAGAGTTAGAGGACTGGAAGAATTATATAAGATATCTGATTGATATATTTTAGGAGACAGAATTATATTCCATATCAATTAGAAGTTATGTTGTAACTGTGTACTATATAAATACAGACACAGGTTTACACTATATGTGTTATCATTATCGAGAAGATCATACATTATAACCTAGTAGCTCTCGTGATATTTGTTCATCAGTGAGAGAGAACAGTTCCATTGTAACAGAGTTTATTATCGAATACATCTGGTTTCTGTTACTTGTGTTCTAAATCGATTTGATTGTATTCTACACTGTATTCAACCCCCTTCTACAGTGTTGTGTGACCTAACAAAAGGAATTACAAAAGATGCATAAAATGAGCACAAACAGTTGAGGTGGATTCTTGCATAAATTTATTCTATAGTAGACTTCATTATTAAAGACATATTTTAAGCACTTATCTTAGTTATGCCTTATTTCTAATATGTACTAAAGTTTATCAGACTTTATTCTTTATCTGATATTTTGCTAATGCACACACTATCACTCTATATGAATGATGAAAACTACTGTGGTGATTAAGTTGTTTTAGATAAACAGTTCAGTGTCATATGCATAAATTCTGAGGACAAGTTCTGATGGAAGTTCTGATGCTTAAACTCTGAAGAAACAAGTCAGTATTTGTATGAAGAATCACAGAAACAAACATTCACTTTCTGAGAACAGAAGCCATGTTCTGATGACTGTTAAAATCTAATAATAGTCAAGTTCTGATATTAAATCCTGATGGAAACTCTGATTCTTACGTGGTATCATTTATTTACTTGACTTATTTGTGGTAAATACTGTAACGGTCATATTTTATCAGAATATATTTAAGTGAGATAAAAACAGTCATAATCATTTGTTTAGTGGGAAACGTGTTTGTCTTGAAAAACTGCATGTGCACAATAATTACTTCTTATTTCTCGTGCCCACTAACTACTGCTTTAACTATTTACTGACTGTTCACATGTTTCCAGGTGTAAATTGTCTACCATGCTTCACAAATATAGTTGTTATCATGTGGGCTGTATAAATAAGAAAGTTAAAAGATTTTCTAATCTTTTACCTACTTTTCTCATTCTCTCATCTCTCTTATTTTCTCTCACCCACTAATATTCTCCGAAGCTCTATTTTCTCACAGGCATTTTATCAAACACTTTGTGTACACACTATTCTCACTTGATTTTTCACAGAAATGGCACCAAAAGACATCATTTTCAATGGCGCTAAGTTTGTTCCTAACAACTACTTAGCTATTCTTAGCAAGGATGAAGCCCCATAAGATCTTCACTTTATTCAGGACTTCCTTGCTAACAACGAGATTGGGTATGCTTTGACCCAACCAGAAGCAATTTCAGGAACACAAGTGCTAGAATTCTGGAGGAGTGGTATGTATGATGATGGTGGTACACATAGGTCCCCGAGTATCATATTTACAACAGGGGAGGATGAGCATGTGGTGACTTTGTCAACTGTTCGACAAGCACTACATCTGCCAGAAGACTGTACTTTTTCAACAGTAGAGGAGCCAGCTCTTCAACAGATGATGGCTAATCTGGGTTATGAAAAATTATTGTCCAAGCTGGGACAATTGAAAAGGCCATACATAAGGAAGGAATGGAGTTTCTTCTTTGACTGCATCACCAGAACTTTTGCAAACAAATGTTTAAACTTTGATGTAATTCCAATCCTTAGTCAGCAAATTGGGTATGCTCTAATTACTCAATCTCATTTTGATAATGCTAATGCTGTACTAGGTTTCATAGGTGATAGGATGATAGAAGATAGAAATACTGTATATTTTGCTAGATTCTGTCAACTTATTTACAGTTGTTGTAGCTCTGAAAAGCCCCAACTAGCAAGTGAGTTGATTCAGCCATTTAAACTTGCTAAAAGAGCTTTTACTGACTTGTTATCTACTGATAATAAGAAAATTGTTCTAAGACCTCTGTAAATTCCACAATCAGTCAAACAGGTCTTAGTAAACTCTGACCCAAACACCTATACTACCATATATCCTGATGTACAACCATCCCAACCTCCATCAGCATCTACACAACCTATCACTTCTCAACCTCAACCAACTCAACCTACCATCAAAACTTACTTCCAACCAGCTCAATCCAAACAACAACAACCATCTGCTACAACATCAAGATCCAAACCTTCTAGAATAAAATCTATTCCTAAATCTCCACAAAGGAGAAGAAGGATGATTTTAAGGGATGAATCAGATGAAAAAGAAGCACAGGTTCATGCATCAGAACCTGTGACAAAAGAAGCTGAAGGGTCAACCCATCAGATAAATACTGAAGCTGAGGGTTCTAGTAATTTGAAGAGGAAAAGAACTGTAAGTTCTGATGCAGATCAAACAACTCCTTCACTATTAAGGAGATTAAAGAAAATGAGGGCAGGAAGGCACATGGCTAAGCCTCCATCTGAGGATACTACTGAAGCTGAGAAAGGGGATCAGGAATCTCTGATCTCAAAGCCAATTGTGATTGAATCTTTACCACATCCAAATCAGGATGAAGACACTGTTCAGGAAACAGTGATCACACCTCCGGTCTCTCCTCTTCATAACAGAGTTACAGTTGAAGATTCAGGATTAAGTCCTGAAATTGACATCCATAGGCTGCACATTCCAACTATTCTTTATCTGGAAGCTCCATTAGCAGCTCAACCATCTACAATAAAATCTCCAATCTTACAGGCTGAGATGTCATCTACACCAATTCTGGAGATAAAATTTGATGATTAGAATTTAGATGAAGTTGTTCCAGAATCTCCTATAGCCTCACACACTCTTGTGTTGACAGAGAATAATGAGTCTTCTTCAAGTTCTGGAGACAGTGTTTCAGTAGATACTCCAGCTCCTATTCTTGGAAAGGAGGCACTCATTGAGAAATTTGTTGAAAAGAATGCTCCTGTTCCTTGGAAAGATACTCCCAGAGGAGTGGAGTGGACCAAAAAGTGGAATGAAATTAATTTCATCCCAAGCTCTAAAGTTCTGACAGAGAATATTGCTAAAGCTGATGAGCTGATGACAAATTCTAATTTCAAGACTCAACTCAAAGTCACAGCTCTAAGTGTCAAGACTCTTCAAGATCAACACTCTACAACTCATGAAAAGGTTGACAAACTTCTTGAAAAAGATGAAAAGCTGGATATGGAGACCAAGCTTGATAAAAAGAGATTTATCAGACCTATTTCTGAAAAAGTTAAAGCAATTGAGAAGATTCAGGAGAAGCAACATGCCCAAATTACCGAGGTCTCGCAGAATCAAGCTTCTCAGAAAGCTCAACTGGATGAAATTCAATCTTCAGTCAAACTTCTTCTTCTTCTCTCTCTCTCTCTCTCACTACCTGATGATGCCAAAAAGGGGGAGAAGGTAGTTAAGTCCAAATGTTCACCTACTCAAATACTGAAGAAGAAGGATGACAAAGATGATGACCAGGGAAACTCTAATAAGAGTAGAGGTCAAGGAAAATCTTCACAGAAAGTAATTTTTGATGTTATCAAATCTTCTACACAGAGCAAGTCAAGTTCCGATGCTGTGAATGCTAAAAGTCTGATATCAAGTTCTGATAAGCAAAGTCTGATGATAAAGCCTGATGTTCTGATTCAAGGTGGAAGTCAAGACTCTCAGAAGTTTCTGCAAACTCTGAAGCTAAAGGGAAAGCAGACTAATGTCTACTACAAGAATCCCAAGATTCAGACACTTGATGAAAAGATTGTTAGAAGATTATTTCTGAAACATAATCCTGGAATGGATTTGGAAACTCTCAAGGAGGAAGAAGGTAGATTCAAAGCTGAGAAGACAAATCTAAAGTCTAAAGCTTCTGTTGCAAAGAAACCTCCAATGCCTAAGGAAAAAGGCATTGTGATCAAGGAGAAATCAAATAGTGAGGCATCAAAGCCCAAGACTAGATCACAAACTGAGATTGATCCCAAAGATAAAGGGAAAGGAAATGTTGATGAACCAATAAATCCACAGGAGATGAAAATTCCTCAAATCCTGATGAAACCAGTGTGCAAAATGGTTCAAGTTCATGATGATACTCTTGCTGAAGATGAATCTGTTTAAACTCTGAAAAGAAGAAAGATTACTGAAGAATCCAAGACAACCTCTGACATAGCTCAAGTTGTTCAGAGTGAAGAACAGCAAGCTACAGAAGAAACAACAAGTTCTGATAAAGTCATCAAGACATCAACCTCTGACAGTGCTCAAGTTGATTTAGACGATGAAAGTGGCTGATAAAAAGAAACTCCTATTGAAGAATGTCAAACCATCAGATCCAAAGAAAAGCCAATTGCGGTATGATTTCATGACTATTGGGTTAAATGCTCACTACGCCATAAGTGGGCTATTGTAATGCCTAAATGGCGTTACAATAGGCCCCAAAAGCGTTACGTTAGGTCTATTGTAACACCAAGGGGCATTACGTATACGAGCATTACAATAGACCCCCTAATGTAACACTTCATCGATCTATTGTAACAGAGAGGAAAACATTACAATAGGCACCTATTGTAATACTAAAAGGCACAAATGTAACACAAAATGAGTGATACAATAGCTTGATCAAGATTGCATAAGTGGGACCCACCTGTGGGTCACGTATAACCTATTGTAACAGTCTGTTTTATCTATTTTAACACATTTTTTTTATAATTAAGCAACACTAGCAACGTAATACTATATATAATCATATATTACACTATAATAGGGGCAAATTTAACTGTTAATTTTAAATTTTTTGAAATATATGCTTAATGTAAAGAACAATCCCATTAGCAAAAAAACATCAAAGTTATCATACATAATAGTCTTAATATCCAAACCATACTACTAAATAACAGTGTCAACTACATACTAACATCAACAACTCACACCCCTGACACATATTACAACTACTTTTACTTCTAATAGGACTTCTACTAGAACTACTGCTTCTACGAGTGATACGCAGAGGGCTTCCACTAACACTTCAACTTCGGCTCATGCTCATGCTCCTAGTAGGGGTCATGCTTCTCCTAGGGCTCATGCTCGGGCTCTTTTTCATGCTTTTACTCCTTCCCATTAATGTACAATAATTTCTGCTCAATATCCTTGTAGTACTGAAACTTTTACTCATGCTTTTAATTTAGGAGATTCTTTCTTATTACCTGTACAACCAGAAATTTGCAAGAACAAACCATCAATTCAAACCAGAACAACCCTGGTTATTTTGTTCCTCACCCTTTATAATCCAAATGATAAAAAGGAATTTAGAAAATACAACAAATTATTTAATCAGAAATGGAGGTGGTGTTTGTCTAGTGGAAAACGAAAACAAATATATAATCACTTGCCTACACATTGGTCTCACCAGCAAGTCAAACATATAGTGGGAATAAGTACAAACCCGATTATAATTTTGGGTTGTGTTGCTATTGGTGGTGTTGTTCGGAGTCGTAACTAGAGGAAGTTCCCAACCTGATGTATCACCAATTTCACTAAATGGATTACTGGTTGACTGAGGTTCACTACCTGCATGATATTATATGTATCAGACTGATATTAAATAATCTTTGAACTAGAAATGAACTGGAATTGTCCACAACATAACAAAAGGTGTTTATTCTCTGAACAAGTGCATTAATCCTCACAATATTTTTCTATTGGGGTCAAGTATCACCCCAATAGAAATACAAATGAAGATGCAAAAGTAACATCTTTAGCTAACCCTATTTTGGGGTCACAATATAAAAGGTGTTTATATGTATTTCTAATAATCCATGGTAGAGATTAACGCTATTTTGGGGTCACGATATACAAATGGACTAAACATGGAATATGCTCCATATCCTTTCTAGATTAACACAACTACTTTGCATTGACACCATATCTCAAGACTAAAATGGAGCTTCTGTAAAGCCTTGAAACTGCAGTAATACATCCAGATGGTGGACTCTGCATCTTGGATAGCATAAAGACTGCAATGTCTACCCATCTGGTAAAGTCAATCACTCAACCGTACCAGAGTCCACAAGGGTTTGTTAGTAAAACCAGTCCCAACAATATAATTTCCTAGTATTTTTAAACGATAAATTTGCTAATAAGGTGCTGGACCGGGAATAAATCATGAATGTGATTAAAGATCCAGAGAATGCATATAGATTCCTGTCAACCCGTGTTCACATATTCAGAAATATTCCAGCTCCTAGAAACTGCAAATGTAACTTTTACATATAAGTTGGGTTTTACACATGTTTACATTTTAATATGAACACAACTGAATAGAACTAGATACAGACCTACTCAGGCAAGAATCCATGACGCGAAATTGCAATCTCAAAGGCTTCCATCTTTGCACCACGGACAAATCCATTACGATCATAAGAAGATATTTCATTGATGTTAAGATCAATACAAACCTTGACAAGCTCTTCACCAATTCGTTTTGTAGCTTCCTGAGATTATGAAATGTGAAAAAAGATAATCTAAACAGCAGTTCAACGTCAAGAAACTCAACCACACGATTTTTCCAAGTGATAAGTAGACAAAAACTCTCGGTTCTTTTAAAATAAGCACCTTCTATAAGATATGGTCTACTCTCTTGACATCCACTTATGTAGAATGTGTACTTATAACAGTGCTACAAGCAGGGTCCTCACGCATTGCTTTCTTTAGAGTACTTCCATAAAACAAATCTTTCTTGTTATGATCATCAACCAGCATAGCATATAACTGTTTATCGGAGCAGAACACCGAAAGTCTTGGTCTTATAGCGTACCATTAAACTGCTCAAACCAAAAACATAATTCGTAAACTAAGTAGTAGTAAAGATAAGCTCCGGACAAAACAACAAATCAAACAATGAAGTACGATCGACAAATCAAGCTAAAAAAGATTACTGGGACAACATAAAGTTAGAATTATCTCGAATTCAGCAATAAGCACCAAAAAATTTAAAGTTTCAAAAAATTATGTCAAATGAAGACTATGTGCCTTGACAGCATTGTAACACCGCAGTTTATGTGGTTGAAGACATACACAAACTAGTTATCAGAGACTTAGTCAATTCCTTTGAAGTAAAAAAATGAGTACCTTTTTCCCTATAATAGAAATACATTTTTCTATTGTGCAACTGATATTGCATTGTTAATGTTGTATCCATTTGTAATGGATAAAATATTTATCCGTGTATAGCTTTTATAGAAATTGACCATGAAATAACACAAATGAAGATGCAAAAGTAACATCTTTAGCTAATCCTGTTGATTTATTAAGGATAGAAGACACTTTTAATATCAGTTGATTGCTTCATCATTGGAGCAGAATATTCCTATAGTCTGTTGATGCAGACTAAGGACAAGATACAGCTAACAAAATATTTCTGAAAGCAACCATAATGTAATACTTCCATAGTCTAACTGGTCAAATTGGGATGGTAAATGAAGCTCCTAGGTTTAGAAAATATTTTAAAAAAGTGTAATTAGAGAATTATACAAGGTCAATTTATCGTAACACACACACACAATACTGCCAAGTAAACAATTCTGGCCAGACTTTTCTGAATGTATATCTCTCTGATTACAAGTATTTAGGATAGATTTTGAAGATAGACATAATAGTATTTATCTGATGATCTGGGGAAACAACCTGTACTAAATAAATTAACCATTTTCATGCATAAGTGTCTGTTAAATTCTTTTGTTTGGTTCCTAGTGAGGCTTTAGCTTAAACTACATGATACTGACTAGTAACTACATATAAGTGTGAATCAATTAATTTACAAGTGGATGTATAAAATGTAATCCAGGAGGATGTTATAAGCTGGTTAAAAGTCTCGGCATCTAAGTGTCATTTATGAAATAGTCCATAAAAATAGCATTAAAATCCTGCATATGCACTAATGGCACTATAACTATACACACAAATATCTACGCCTTAAAAACAAACATTGCGCTGCTCACTAATGAGATAAGCAACTTGTCAATATTAGGAACATCAAGCAATTTAGGCATCAAATGGTTGCATAAATGTCCCGGAGCTACTTTCACAACCTCTCCGATTTTCCCTAGCTTGTCAACACTCTGTAAAGTAATCATACAAATATAAACATTTCAAATTGTTCATTTCATTGTTGAATAGGAAACAAGAAATAGAAATAAATGATAAATGAAAAACTCACAGTGGTAAGAATAACATCTAATTTTTGATATCGAAAACCTTGATCAGCAAACAGAACGGGGTTAACGGATATGAGCATAAGATTGAAAACCCAACTGAAATTAGTACATAACTTAGCGAAACTTTAACACCCAATAGAACTAAATGAAAAGTTTCAAACTCCTTACGCCGAATTACAAATCCCTAATCGCCTCAAACATCACAACATGTATATATGTTAAGTAGAGCAAGTATGTAAATATGTTAAATCAGAGCAAATATATAAATATTTACCGATTAATCGGTCCACAAGAACTAAAACCCCAATTTGGATTCCTCAAAACCCTACAAAATCAAATAAATTGAATAGTTAGTAACAACCTTTAAATTAGAGAAATATAATTGTGTATTCAAATACTAAATCTTCAATTTCATCTTTGATTCATCCTTGAATTTGAGAGAGAAAGAGAGTGTGTTTTCAAAGAGAAGAGAGAGAGAGCTCAAGAGAGAGTGTGTGTATATGACGGATTGTGTTTTGTCTAATTGACCA
This sequence comes from Apium graveolens, assembly GCF_009905375.1. Classification (NCBI taxonomy): domain Eukaryota; kingdom Viridiplantae; phylum Streptophyta; class Magnoliopsida; order Apiales; family Apiaceae; genus Apium; species Apium graveolens. The sequence goes on from NC_133653.1 coordinate 144,014,672, forward strand.
AGTACGGGCTTTTTTCGTTGAGGCGGGGAAAATACCGCCCATTTTTCATTTAAAAAGCCGTGAATGATTTTTAATTTTTATATTTTAGTTTTTAATTTTAATTATTAAATTATTAATTCATTAAATAAAAAATATAAAAAGTGATTGTTATATTTTCGTATTATAAATTTTATTATTTGTAAAATATTATATATTACATTCTTGATTCATCAATAATCCAGAATATAATTTTAATAATAGTTTTATAATAATATTTTCACTTAAATATTTTAAAAATAAATAAGTAACTAATGTAACACCAGGTATTGGTGTTACATGTTGTGCAACACCGTAAATCTGGTGTAACACTAACTTTATAGTTATTGTAACACTAATTGAGAGGTGTTACAATAGGACAAAAATTTCATATCTAATGTAACACTCCTTGTAACACTTGCATTACAGTGGCCCACTTATGGCGTAGTGGCTAGAGAACCAAGAGACAGAACAGGGCTAGGTTCTGATGAAGCTAAGATTAAAATAGGAGTTGAAGTAGATACTATAGATCCATTTCTATTGACTGACAGACCCCTTAAAGATGTTACACAGAAACACCTTGATAAGGTTAACTCTGTTCAAGTGGTACTGGATGCTCATGATAAGCATAATGTCAAAGAAAATCTGATTCTATTTCTTGAAGATGGAAGGACATATCAAATGTCAGAATCAGATGTGCTAAACAAATCTCTGAAAGAACTTCAATTCTTTCATTATCTTTTAGAGATAAAATATGATATTAAAGCAAGAATTTCTGGTTCAAGGGTTACAGAATTCATTCCAAACATAGTTGAAGATGATGGAAGTGAAATTCCAATGAAAAAGGATTCTGCTAAACTTGAAGGGATCTTGAAAGAGAAATGTCTGTGCTATAATGAAGATTCTTCTTATCCAAGGGTAAAAAGACTGGGTGATGGTTTAGAAAGAAACCATATCTCTGCACTAAGGACTGCAATCTATCAGATTGGAAGTCAGAATGAAGAATTGAAGCAAGTCAAAGCTATAATAGCTCAAGTCCTGAGGAATAAAGAAGAAAAGCTGATATCAAACTTTGTCAAGAATTACTTTGGATTCAGATTGACTCCATGAGATTGGTAAAAGCTACAAGGAAAGTAAGTTGTAGTTAGTTATCTTATTAAACTCTTATTGCATTTGTACTTAAAATGTTTTTGACATCATCAAATCTATTAACTTGTATATTTTGCATAATTTACAAGTTGGGGGAGATTGTTAGATATATTTGAGATGTCATGTCTAATATGATTTGTGTTTAGTTTTTTAGAACTTAACAACAGAACATATCAGGACTTACTGATATCAGAACTTACTGAAGTCAGAACTTAATATCAGAACTTAAGGTGTCAGGAGATACATATCAGTACTTAAGTGCGGGAAGAATTTCAGATAAGGAATGCGGCTGATTTACAGGAGAAGATCTGGACTAAAACAATAGAAGATATGCATGGAAAGAGTTAGAGGACTAGAGGACTTGTAGAAGATATCTAATTTGATATATTTTAGGAGACATAATTATATTCCATATCAATTAGAATATATCTTGTAAGTGTGTACTATATAAACACAGCTTAGGGTTTACACTATATGTGTTATCATTATCGAGAAATATTATTGATTGTAACCTAGAAGCTCTTAGTAATATTTGTTCATCACTGAGAGAGAACAATAGTTCATATTGTAACATAGTTTATTTGAATATACTTGATCTTTGTTACATACTTGTGTTAAAATCAATTTGATTGTATAAACACTGTATTTAACCCCCTTCCATAGTGTAGTGTGACCTAACATTCCCGATTTACAATCTTTCTTTGTGTTTAAAAATGTTTAACAAGAAAATAATACGAGCTAGGTTTTTCAGATTATAATCCCACTTAGAAATGTTGGTCGATAAGGTCTAGTTCATTCATAAATATTCAAAATTCATGTATAGGTTTGGACATGTAAGATATGCCCTAATGTATTCGGTCAATCTTAATCTGCTATCAAGTATTTTCTGATCTTATAATCATACATATATATCATAAACATGATAATTGATTTGAAACTTAAAAGTGTAAAGTGCGGGATACATTCAGAACTTTATAACGAGGGCAACTTACGATGACGTAACCGGAACTTAAAAAGAACACATTAGATTTTTCAACAACTCCTCGTGAAGAAGACACTACATATTTCATTAAATTTTCTGACAATTACTCAATGAGGAAAACTCATTAGAGAAAAAAATGGCTTATATATATACACATATATATGGCTGTTCAGGAACCAAACCGAGTTTTGATATAAACAAACCGAGCCCACTTTTTTTCCTGACAAACCGAGCCGAGCCGAGCCGAGCTTTTTTAACGAACAAAAAAACATGTTCGAACTCGAAATCGTTAACTAACGAGCAAAATAAGAGCTTGTTCGCGAACAAATTTGAGCCGAGCCGAGCTTGAGCCATTACTGTACAGCTCGTTAACAAATAATACTTATCAACTTTGTTGGACCAACCCAGATTCAAGCCCAGTCCATTATCCAAAAATATTAACCTAAAATTCACCTGGTTCCTTTTGTCATCTCTCCCCGCCTCTCACATTTGGTTCTTCTTCTTCTTCTTCTTCTTCTTCTTCTTCTTCTTCTTCTTCTTCTTCTTCTTCTTCTTCTTCTTCTTCTTCCTCCTAATTAAATCCTTGGATTCAGTTGAATACATACAAAACATAAACAATTAGACACATCTCCAACCTAAATAGCTTTAACACACACACACACACTTACTAAATACACACAATTGTGTCAATCATGTGCGGTTTTAAATTTGTGGGTTTATATCAAGAACAAGAAGTAGTATATGGAGTGTTGTTTGTGTTTTTCAATTGATTGTATCAATTGATTTGAAGTAGTACAATTTGGTTGCAATATGGGTGAAAATAACTCACTGCCCATGATCCTCATCTCTCTCAATCGCTCTGTCTCTCCCATCTTTTCGTATATGTGTATGACTTGGGTTATGTATTATAAAAATATTCTAAAAATATTGCATTTATTTTGAGTTTTAACGAGGCGAGCTCGAGTAGAGCTCAAGCCGAACATACAAAAAGCACAGCTCAAGCTCATTTTCCTAACGAACACATTATTGTATTCGAGCTCGAACTCGAGCTCGTTTTCTTAACGAACCGAGCCGAGTTCGAGCTTATTCGCAAACAGCTCGGTTCGTGAATAACCCTACACACATATATATATATACATATATTATTCACGGACCTCCTCTTCATCTTAGGATACCTTCTAATGAAGAACCATTCCCAAAATGCCTTCAATCATATAGTTACGACAATATTTAAGTACCGAGTTATAATATTTTCTTATAGGAAGGCATGTACACCACACAACTCACCAAATACATGGATATATTATATATGACTTTACAGACGATCACATGTTCGGTGCATATCATGAATTTACATTAGGACCCAATAAAAGGTATTGTGATCCGCAGGTACTCAAAACCTTTGGTTTTATAGAGTTCGGTCTATGTTCCATAGTTTGGCCTTCGAGTCTATAGTTTGACATTCAGGTTCATGTTTTGGCCTTCGGGTGCATATAAATCTTGGGATAATACAAATTTTGATCAATCATAAAAAGTGATATTTTGTGATTTCTAAAAATGTCGATTTAAAAGCAATTGTCAAGTCCTAGAACAAGGCCTGCAAGGTCCACACAATGTAAAAGGTCCACACAGTGTACAAGGTCCACAAGACCCGCAAGATTTGGACATGTATGTGCAAGAAAAAATAGAAAGGAACATGAAAATGTGCAAAACAAAAATGAAAGGGACAAGATATTAACACCTGCAACGAAACTAATATAATCACATAATATGGACATCGGGACACAACACAATTGAGAAAATGTTGACATTGACCCATGACCAAGATCTTGATTTATAGCTCTTCTCTCCCACATGGATGTTGGGGTGTCCAACATCTCCATATATCGGAACGTGGCGTTGGGTGCTACACTATAAAGGTTATAGTGGCGTATTCTTCACAAGTAGCTCTTTTTGGCGTGGTGGTAAGCGCTTAACCTTACAAGTGGTAGCAGAGCAGGTTATGGGTTTGATTCCCACTATCGCACATATTTATGATATTTATTCAAAGGCATGTTGTGCAGCCATTATCTCCTAATAGTGACTTGTTAATACTGGAAACCGCCGGGGGATTGTGGGGGTGTTCAAAATCTCCTTATATCGAAATGTGGTGTTGGCAGCTACACTATAAATATAGTGTTAGCATATTGGGAAATGATTTTGGTGTAATGGTAAGAACTTGATCCTAACAGTGAACAAGTTGTCATGTGTCTTGCACATGAGACGAGCCTATACATACCTCTAGTCACTTTAATGCAAGTGGTTGACACATTTATTACACTTTCACTAAATTCAATTCTCTTATAGGTTTTATAACACGGGTTTACAAAATTTGCACTAAAATGTACTAACACAGTTTCTAAAGCAACCCTGTCTATTTCCTTTTCCGGTGTTAGCAAATATGTGCAGAATTTTGTAGGTCTGTGACCATCCTCTGTCCAGTGAATCTTGGCCCTTGATCTTGTATTCTTCAAGCTGCTTTCGTAGTCTTTCCAATTCAGTGAATGAATTGTTTATTGATTGATAATCTTGAATCTTGAACTTTTCTGTATATTGAATTATGAGATAGCTTGTCGAGATCTCTTTTATTCTGTACAGATGTCACATATTGATAAGTATAATGACTTATCGATATCTTGAGTTCTCTACATATGTCTTTGACTTGTCGAGGTCTCTAGTTCTCTACATATAGAATGGCTTGTCGATATTTTCAATTCTCTACATGGGCTTTTTACTTGTCGACATCTTGAGTTCTCTACCTGAAGATTTTGACATATCGATATCTCTAGATCTCTACATGAAGAAATGACTTGTCGATATCTTCAGTTCTCTACATTTACATTTTGACTTGTCGATATCTGAGATCTCTACATGCAGGTTGACTTGTCGATATCTCATGGGACTTCTCTACAAGTCATTTTGGACTTCTCGATAGACTTTTTGATATCCCTTGATCTGTGACTTGTTGATATCTGACCTAGAACATTTTTCCTAGAACATTATTATTCAAATCCAAGCTACTACACTTCTCTCTAAGGCTTGATCATGAATTGATCTTCTTCCAAAGTTTATTCCTTAGCTTGAAGGTTGTTCACAGAAAAATCCTCCAGTCTAATCTAATTAACATTTATATAAAATCAAGGAATATAATTACATAAAAGAATATAGATTATCATACAACTTATACTTAGGGCTGTCAATATGACTTAGTCTTGTTATATACAGGCATGTCTTGCATAACAATCTCCTCCAATTTATGAGAAGATCACTTGTCACAATTTTATACCTGATAACAAGATTAACACCAAGCTAAAATCAAATATAGTTGGACTGACAAATATACAAATTAAATTTTTATATAACTTGCAGTTACATTTTATAGACTTACAAATCTTAACTAAATTGTTATAAATTGAGTACAAGACAACGGGTGAACGTGTTTCTTGGATTTTTAGCCTTTTTAAACTTGTTTTGATTGTTACTGAACAAAGCAGTTTATATTTATAGAGATAATGTGTTTACAGAAATAAATCAACAAGCACGGTATTTCAAAACTCACTTAATTTGTATTAATTAAGTTTGTCTTGCTATAAATTTTGTGTTCTTAAAGATATAAGAGCTGAGCTTCTTCCTTAAGAGGATACAAGAAAAATTGATCTATTTTTGTTACAACTAAACTAAGGACCAGTGCATGCTTTATAGACTAACAACATGGGTTTACAAGACTTGCACTAAAATATACTAAATTACTTTCTAAAGCAACCTTTTTTTATTTTCATTTCTAGCTTAGCAAATCTTGCAGGCCTGTGACCATCCTTTGTCCAGTTAATCTTAGCCCTTGATCTTGTATTCTTCCAGCTACTTTGTAGACTTTTCAATCTAGTGAATAGATCGTTTGTTGACTGATAATATTGAATCTTGAAATTGTCTACACTCTGTAATTGAGAAGTATGTTGAGATCCGTAGTTTGTTCTATAGAGAAGTGATATATCGATAAGTATGATGACTTATAGAGATCTCTGAGTTCTCTATATGTGTACTTGACTTGTCAAGGTCTCTGAGTTCTCTACATATGGAAATGACTTATCGATATGTCTGAGATCTCTACATGTAGAAGTGACTTGTCGATATCTCAGAGTTCTCTACATACACATTTTTACTTATCGATATCTCTGAGATCTCTATATGAGAAATTAACTTGTCGATATCTCTGATCCTTCACATCTTCATTTAACTTATCGATATCTCTGAGTTCTCTATATGCAGAAATGACTTGTCGATATCTCCAGTTCTCTACATCTTTATTTGACTTGTTGCTATCTCTGTGACTTCTCTATAATCCATTTTGGACTTCTCGATAAGTCATTCTGGACTTCTCGATATAACTTGATCTGTGACTTGTTGATATCTTGACTTAGAACATTTTTCCTAGAAAAGTTTATATTCAACTCCAAGCTTCTACACTTTTCTCTGAGGAATGATCATGGCTTGATCTTCTTCCAGGGTTTATTTCTTAGCTTGAATCCGTTCACAAAAATATCCTCAAGTCTAATCTTCTAACCATTTTACAGACTCAGGTAATATAATACATACTACAAAATTGATTATCAAACAATTGAATCTTAGGGCTATCAATGTGACTTAGTCTTGTTATTATACATGCATGTCTTGCACAACATTAATTTATAATAACTAGGTTATTTTCTAATGAGGTCCTTGAGTTTGACTAATACTTCAAGTTCTTCAATAATTTCAGTCCCTCTGAAAGATTCCACCAGTTTGAGCCATTCAGCTAATGAGTAACTGTTTAGTAAATGAATCATGTACCTTGCAAACTTATTGGTCTTTATATTCAGGAAATGTCCATCCTTAGATACCCTACTCAACCCCTTGCCTTTAGCTTATTTGATCTTTTCTTAAACATTTCAATCTCCTCAGCATATTTCCTTTCTCTTTCCTCCCTTTCAGCCTTTTCCCTTGCATGCCTGATATCTCTATTTTTCAACCTTTCATCCAACACAGCTTTCCACATTCTTATGCATGAGTCCCTTACATTCATCAAACTTATCACCCTATCCAATTCTGCAGTTAAAAATATTTCAATTACTTTTCTATTCAGCAAAATGAAGGTGCCATCTTTGTAGTACATCACGACTTCTCCTAGAGTAACAATACAAACTTTTACTATCCCATAAGCTAACTATTTGTGATAATCATCATCTGATATCTTCTCAGAAATTGGTATAAAGTCATTTTGATTAAAGCAATCCCAAAGAGCACCAGCATCAGTGTAATATCCCGTAATTTTTTAGAATTAGACTAATAATTGAATAATAGAATAAAAATGATTAAAATTATATAAAGATTAAGATATTTAAAATTGAATTAGATTAATGGGCCTAAAATTTGGATAATATTTTAATATTGATAACTTGATGGTTAAGAAATAGGGTTTTGTATCTTATAAATACATTCTATTCGTCTTCCACATTTTTATTCATAAAGTCGTAGGCTCTTCTCAGCATAAATAATCAATTTTGTAAAATTCGTAGTAAATTCATCGTAAGACGGAATTCATTGATTCTCGACTTTTTAGAAAGGTCTTTTCGTTCCCTACAACTTTTGTGTTTCATTTTTTCCAAGATAGCTTCATTTAGATGGTCAAAAAGGGTAAATTCAGATCTGGTCAGAATTTGAGGTAAGTCTTCGATCGATCTTTCTAGTGTTTTCAAAATTGTGTGATATACGTGTAAATTTGATTATCAAAACTTGGGCTAAGTGATGATATATTTAATAGTATTATGTGATATAGAATATGTATCGATGTATATATGTGATGTAGATCTGTGATTTATGCCATCATTTGTGAAAATATCGAATAAGAACTTAGGACCGAAGTCACCAGATAGTAGTGACAATTTTCTGAAAATTTAGGACCGTTATTACCGAGTTGCAGTGGTCTTGGCATGGATTATGGATTTTTAATTATTGTTGTTTATGTGTTATGTGTATTGTGTGTATCAAATAAGAATAAGAATATGTATCAGAAGTCTTTATTTAGTATATCGTACGTATAGATTACTGTATTTGTTATATGTGTATATGTTGCTTGCCCTGCTAGTTGGATCGATTGTTTTCTTGCTGGGCTGTATGGATCATTACTTCCAATTTCAGGTTTCGTCTAAGAGTTCGAGTTGGATAGCATTGGAGTTCGAGGACTTAGAATTGGAGTAGATTGACTTTTGAAGTTCCGCTTTTAGTTGTGCTTTTGTAATAGTCACCCTTGTAATAGAATTTTGGATTAATAATTGTATTTTATATTAGTTTTGATTTAGAATTAATAGTTCGGAAGTGCGGGCTTTTATAATCAGCTTGAATTTCTCTCGTCTTTCTTCCTACTGCCTTGAACTGAGTTTTAGTTGGAGGCTTGAATTAAGGTGGTTTAGATATTTTCTTTAGAGAAACTTGGTTAGCTGTGATAGGAATTTTGAGAAGAGAATTAGCAGTTGGCTTGTATAGGTACTTAGGCTTTGGGGTTTGGATAGATTGAGTGTTTGTATGGCTACGTTTATGTGTTTGGTTTGGTAGAGTTTGTGATATTTGGGTTTCTTGAACTTTCTGTTTCTTATCTCCTCCTTCTCCATCCTTTTTCCTTTTCTTCCTATCATCCTTTCCTTCCTTATCCTCCTTCCCCTTCTTCCTATTATCCACTTTACTACCACCAACTTGGCTAGAATGACTTGGATTTGAGCTAGAAGATTTATGCTCATCTTTCTTCTGCTCATCATCATCCAAATCATCTTTTATGTTGATTTGTGTTCTAGGTATCTTAGTATTTGCATTCTTCAAGTATTTGCCCAGAATGTTGATCATTTCCACATCCTCAAAAGTCTTGATCTTCTTTGATTTCAATAGTGTCTCCAAGATCATTATCAACTTGTTGGTCCCCATGATACATTGTTTAGGGATTTGAAAGTGTTTTCATTTCTTGGTGTTTGGACATATGTAGGCCACTCCCTTACTTGGCTGTAGGCAGATTTCAGGAAATGCACCTACTTGACCCTTTTTGAGCTCATTAAGCAGGAGAGTGTCCTCTAGAATCACCACATTTACTCTGTTAATGAAGATATCCAGCTCAGATGCTCTTCTTGATTGTAAGAAAGAGAGAGACACCAGCATGCATCTGTCCACACCTGAGTCATTTATGTTGGTCACTATTCTCTTCTCCCTGAAATTTTCTTTAGTCACCATCACCACCGTCAAGAAATTAATGTTTTTATCACAGCCTTCATGTAGGAGAAATGATTGAAATTTAGAGAGACTCTCAGGGCTTCCAGAAATTGATCAAGTTCCTTGTCAAGCCAAGGTCCCTCATCTGCCATCTTGAGTCTATACAATTCCATATTTTCTTCATTTTTACTTGAAATTTGGCTGGATTTTAGCTTGGACTCCATCCCCCCCTTAGTTTTGGTGACATGCATAGTGGAATGTTGAGGGATTTGTCCTTACTTGTTGAGTTGTTTCCTGAAGGGAGATGTTTAATGCACTCATAATAGCTCCCAAAGACACTGAGGTCTGCATCTGTAGGAGCTTTTGGAAGTATATTAGATATTTGATGTCTTGTTGTTGATTGATGACAAGGGATGTGAGTTGGGAGACTTGATTTGATAGAGAAGTGTTGAATGCTTGAAGATCTGTGACTTGAGCTTGTAGATTCTGGATTTGAAGGCTTGTTGAGGTAGAGGGTGTGGATTGTGAAATAGAAGCAGAGATGGTAATAAATGAATTCTGAACAGCATTCGTAATCTCCTCCATTAACAAAGCTGATGGTTCATATCTAGCCTTGTACAATTGATTCATTTTGACCTTGGAGTCATTATTCCGAGTTATTTGCTTCTAGATCACCTCATGCAAGGCTATGAAAGATTCCCTCAATTTTGTAAGATTTTCTTCAACTGGTGCAATAGAGAGAGCTTGAAGCCTGTATGAAAATTTGTTGAATTTTATTTTCATATCTGAGAATGTTGCATAAGTTCATCAATCCTTTGATTTACCAATTTCTTCATTTTAATTTGATGTCCATCTCAAGTTTTCTCCACCGCTCTTCCAGTATGGTGAAATGCTTTTAATTGAGTTTTGTATACTTCAGTGATGGCATCATAAACTTCTTGAGGAGTGAGGACTTTGGAATTACTCCCCAGAATGGTGATATAGTCTTCTCTAAATTTGGCCAAGGCCTCCTTCATAGTCACAGTAAATTCCTTTGACATCCATGCATCCACATTGCCATCCTGCTAAGCTTTATTTGCAATCTTGACTTGTCGGTCCTCTACATCCTCCTTATATGTAAGCAAAATTGCTTGATAGTCTTGATTAGACATATCAGTGGTGAGAAGTTGTTAGGTTAAATTGGATAGGCTTGCAATTTAATCAACCAGTAAATCATGCATTGTTGAAGGTTGGATTTGAGAATCTTGCAACCATTGTGAGATGAGGTGTGAAGGTTGTATGGAAGTCTGGTTAGTTGCTATTGAGGTTGATGGTTGCTGGAAGTATTTGAGGTTGATGGAAGGGTTGGTGAAACTGTTCCTGTGACAGGTGTCACAGTTTAACTCAAAGTATGAACTGTGGTTGTGATAGTGTGTTGTTCACTAGTAGAGTGAACCTCCATCAGAATTGGATGGGATTTGACCAGGTTACTATAATGTACCATGGCCTCTGTAATAACCCCAATTTTTGGAATTTTTGTAATCTTTATGAATAGTAACTTTTTGTTGATTGTGTTGATTAAAGAAAATTATCAAACTACGCTATATATGAGTATAGTTATGGAAATTATGAGATTGTATTAGCATTCCATAAAGTAAATAAGTGAAAGGTCGTCAGAATTCAAATTTGAACACTTTGATTTTTCCCGGAAATCCACCAGATACCGAAAGAATTAAGTACAAGGTAACATGATTAAAAGGAATATAAAATATTAAAAAGGTTTAGGGAAGCCCAAGTAATAAGATTCTGGATATGATCCCTCAAACGAACAACAAGAATGAGAGTTAAGCGAACAGTAAAAACAAATAAGCGACCAAGGATTAAGCTTATGAACATAATAAGGAGATTAACCAAACAATTAAGTACTGATCAAGAGGATTAGAGCAAGATGATGTCATCAAGCCACAAGCATTGGACAAGTGGCAAGGGAATGATGTAAGAATTGGAAGTGATATTTTGCAAGATTGATTATAGGCCAAGAATTTTAACCCTTGATTAAATAAGGTTATGTTTAACCAAGTCAATAAACACCACACATATACCAAGGCCAAGCAAGAAGTATTTCTCTCCCTTTTTCATCTCTTTTGCTCTTAGCTTTCAAAGAAAAAGTAAGAAGAAGAAAATCAAAACCCTAGCTCCGCTCAAGCATAAATTCCAAGGTTTGTATCGATGGATTCTACATTTCATAACTTAGGCTTGGTATGATTTTGAGCCCTTGATTCCAAGTATTGCATAGCTTATTAATTCACCAAAGTTAGGGTGAATAGTGTTTTCAAAAGTATAACTTTGTGTGCTTGATTTCATTTACAAGATCAAGGTAGTATAAGGTTAGATCAAGGTTCTTTGAGGCTCCCTAGTAAATTTTCACCCTCCAGGCAAGGTATGAGGCTTAAAACCCTTTAGTACTAATTTTGAATGTTGAAGTTTTGAGATGGTTTGGATGAATGAGTAGTAGTTTGAATGGTAAGCATGATTTGAACTTGTTTAATTAAGTAGTTTAGTTGATTTTAGAGATAGTATGATATTGGATTGGATTGATATTCTTGAGATTATTTTGACTAAAATCAGTAGCCGAGGTATGGATCTTGATTTTTTGATGATTGGTAGTTGGATTGGTATGCTTTGGAATGGTAAAAATTTGGGAATCATGTAAACATAGCCGTCGTAATGCCCAAATTTCTAATGACCAGTATGTGTTAGACAGTAGGCCCGATACCTTCACTGTTAAAACTTTACCAGTACCATGATTATCTAGATTATGTTGTAATATTCATTTTGGTATGTGGTTCACTTTAATCCGATTTACAGTTTAAGAGAAATGACCATTTTAAGTAACGGCATTTCGCGAACGAACCCAAATCCCTTGAGTAACTTTTAGACCATGTTTAAGGCCCTTAAAAGACTGATCGGAATATAAAACAATTATGTAAAGTTTATTAGGCAGTTAGAAAAGTCCTCGAGAAAGAGTCGCCTTAAAATGTTTAACAGTTAATTTTATAAAAATGGTGGAGCCGAGGGTACGTGAGCGACTAATGTAAACCCTTGACCGTGAAAGCGAGTGTTAGGGTATGATTAAATAAAGTCTAGTTTCTTAAGAGACCAAGAATTAATTCCATATTATGTGTTGTTTATAGGTTACCGGACTCATCCCAGACCCATTTCTGCCCCGGATCGCTCAGGCAAGTTTTCAACCCGTATTACCGTTGTTGTGATATTATATATATATGTGTGCATTACCTTGAGATAATTGCATGAGTACTGTTAGAAAATCTTGCGATATATATATATATATTCATGTATATTTTGGGAAGCATGTTTATAAGATATATATATATATATATGCATGTTTTGAAATGAGATTTATCATAGTCAAATACTATTGCTTTAAAGTAGAGCTTATGAACTGTATAATACCTATGCTAGAGATAAGCAGTATTGGCATTTACCTTTATTATAGGGGACCCAAAGTTGAACATTTTTCCTAAACCGGGAGCCGTTTTTCCCGAGTATATTATATATATATATAGTTTCTATAATAATTAATTGAATAAGACATATTCGATAGTTTTGAATAATAATCAAGCATTATTTTCGATAATTAAAATAAAGATTTTACTTTCGTATAAGTATTTATTTTGTTAATTATTATTCATTTCAAGTATTAGTTTCAAAAATTTTACTTCATTTATTTTTATAAAAGTTATTCTTTATTGGAATATTATTTAAGGAATAATATTCAGATATTCTTCTAATATTTTGGAATTGATTTATTTTATTAAATCATACTTATCCCAAATATTTTCAAAATATTTCCAATTCTTCAAAATGATTTTAAAAGTTAGAGTGGAACCTAAAACTTGTTTCCAAATTTTAGATCTTCCTCTTGAAGGAGATTTAAATACTCGCTAAAAAATCTGAGGGATCTGACTCCGTGATGTATTTTTATATTCGCAACGAGGTTGCTGTTTTGATAAAAGAGTCTTTGATTACTTGCCCAACGTTCGGGAAGTAAGCCCAATCAAAATGTGTCGGCATAAGTAAAATGGGCCGGGGGACAGTCCATCAAAGTGTAAGAGGCTTAGTGACAGTTCATCAACGCGTAAGAGGCTAGGTGACGATCCAACATAAGGTCCTAATGCGGCCAGGGTGATGACCGGCGAGGAATTCATCCATCTACTAGTAGAAAAACAACGTGATTAATATCTTTTCCTGATCATCAAGGTATCATGGTTTATGCCAAAGTCTTCCTCATTCGAAAATTATTGGGTAATACAACTCTGTTTATACTTTTCATAACAGAGGTTTTCAAGGAGTATATGAAAGAGATTTATATATATACACACACTTATATATATATGGATATAATAAAGTATCTCGTAACTTCATTTCTTTTAAATGATATTTCGTAGATTATCATTGTACAAGTTTTATCTTGTAGCTTCATCTATATGATGAACTTTTGAAATTAATTATACTTTGAACAATAGTAGCTCAAGTAGTTTTTCTAAAACGATATATAAGTATTTTGAAGTATCTTGTAACTTCATCATTTAACTTATATTTAGTAAATGATTATCCTATGCACAATAAAGATTTTCAGAAAAACTATTGATAAATATACTTTGCATTAGTAATCATAGTATAAATATATTACAATTAAATTGCTTCTTGTCAAACCTCCACTTATGCTCAGGATATAAAAATTTTCTATGGTTCATATAGCCCCTTTTGTTTACTATGTTTCAAGTACATTGATGATGTCTCATAATGGCGTATGGGACAAGCCAATTTACCCTTCGTGCTTCAACCATATAGCATCGCGTATCATGAAAAATGACTAATGGTCCACAATATTCTTACACACAGCCTAAAGTTCTGATCAGTCGCCGCGTCATAACTGTTTATGCCTACATCCCATAGTTCTTTCAACTCTTCAATTAAAGGCTACATGTACACGTCGATGCTGTTCTTTGGATATTCTGAACCGGGGATGAGGGTTGAAAGAATTATATTATCAGACTTCATGCATAGCCACGGTGGAAGGTTGTAGTTAACCAATATAATTGGCCATGTTGAGTGAGTTGTACTCATTGTGCAATATGGACTGAATCCAACAGAGACTACACCAAGTCTGATATTTCGATTTTTTATCAAAAAATCTGGATACCTTGAATCCATCTCCTTCCAAGCCTTGGCATCAATGGGATGTCGAAGTTTTACAAGATTTTTCATCTTTATTTTCTCCCTAGTAGATCATACAATCATTTGGACATGCATAAATTTTTTGGTAATCAAGACCTAGATCTTTAATGATATTCTTTGCAGAACTAAAAGATAAAGGTATGTGGGCATCTGGAAAAGCTTCTCTCATTAGCTGTAGTAAATCCCCAAACGCAGCCTCTGTTATTCCATGTATACATTTTAAGGAATACATCCTAACGATAAAACTTAATCGCGAAAATTTTAAACAGCCAGGGTATAAGGGCTGTTTTCCCTCTTCCATATGACGCTTGAATTTATGAGGATCAGTACTTGGTGCAGTAATTGGAGGGTCTTCACCATTCTTCATTCCAAGAAACATGTCTCCTAGATTATCCCAATAAACTGTACCAGCCTCACAATCCATTACATCGTCGCTCCCTTTTTGACAAACCTCAGACATCCATTCCATATACAATGGAGATGGTCCGTTGTAGATGAGATGGTTGTATACTATATCTTGACCATGCCACTTGTCATTTTTATATTTCTTGCAAGGACATAATATCTCATCACTTATAGAGAATCTAGAACATGTATTTTTTATAAAAGTTCTAATCCCGGTAATATAACCCTCATTGAACTTTAGAAGAGTTATCCACGTGGTTTCATCGTCGTCCATCACTCCAGTTTATCAGGAATAACAACCTCTTGTTAATTGTTACTGTTACTTATAACTTTTTAAGATTAAGTTATAATATCTAAATGTCCTATTTATTCTATTCAGATATATTTAATTTTTTCTCTACATTCAAGTTATAAATATATTACAATTCTAACAGTGAAATATTTAATCAACACCTATCATACTAATATTATCATACTAATTCTATTCAGTACATACTAATTCTAGCAGTCAAATATTTAATCAACATCTATCATACTAATATTATCATACTAAATCTATTCAGTACATACTAAATATAGCAGTGGTTATATTCTATTCAGTACATACTAATTCTAGCAGTGAAATATTTGATCAACACCTATCATATATATTAAACTAAGCAACACCTATCCTAAATAACAGATATACCGATTAGTTACAATATGGAAATATACAACTATGGTTCCGTTTCCTAATATCTTACATTGACATATTAACCTTTTACATTGACAAAATATATAAATTAACAATATTAAGTATGCATGTTGCTGATCACTAAATTCATAGCATTACAAGCCAAAATTAAGCTATTGAGGAAACCCCAATGCTTAAGTTTATGGGTTTTTTTGCCTATTTTCAACCATGTAGAAATAAAAGTTTACGGAGATTTATTGATTAGAAAGTCAAGGTGAAACTGAAGAGAGAGGACAAAGTGAGTGAGAGAGACAAGGAGAGTGATATAAACTACATACAAAGCATCATATAATATACCTAAAATAAACTATATACAAATAAATAGAGAAATTGAGTGTGTGCGAGAGAGTAAGCGAGAGAATAAGCGAGAGAGAGTGTGTCCGAGAGAGAGAGAGAGAATCAGAGATTCAAAGAAAATACAACAAAGTAAACACAACATATACATCAAATAAACACAACATATACATCAAATAAACAGAGAAATTGAGTGTGTGCGAGAGAGTAAGCGAGAGAGAGATAGATAGATAGATAGAAAGAGATTCAGAGAGAGATATATATAGAGAGAGAGAGATTCAGAGATGGAGATGTAAAATGCAAATCAAGAAAGGCTACACACATAAGATAAACATGCTTCACTCCAACTCTAACACACATAAGATAATGTTTCAGAAGAGGAACATAGTTTTTATATTCAAACGAAGCTTCAAACAAATGAACCCTAATCTTCAAACGAAGCTTCACTCCAACTCCAATTAAACCCTAATCTTGTGCTTCAATCCTAATTGAACCCTAAACAAGTGCTCCGAATGCTTCAAATCCTACTATTGTGCTCCGAAATTTCACTCCACGCCACAAAGAAGCTTCATCTCGGACAACCCTAATTTCCCCTCTTTTGCCTACTACAGTTCCCCCCTTCACATTTTTGTCCGGAATTTTCACTCCCTGCCTATACATTAAAATTAGGCCGCCCATTTTCTTTTAGCTTTCCACCAAGTCCAGCCCATTTAGGTTTTCACCAAGTCCTGCCCATTTAATTTTCCATCCAGCCCATCCCATTTAATTTGTTACTATTTTATTTTTTTTATCTAAATATTTTAACCTTTTTAATTCTGCATATTATAATTATTACAATAAAACTACAGATTAGTTTGTAAAAATAAATAATTAGAGCAGAATAAATAATTAAAGAAGTAATTTTATAATAAAAATTATTTAAATTTATCAAAATAATTAATAAATAATTTTATATTTAAATAAAATATTTTACTTGTTATAATATGTTCATAAGTCAATTATTTGATATTAAATACTTTCCAAGAGAAATCCTTGAATTATTTATCCAAATCAAATATTTATAAAAATAAATTTTCTTTTTGGTTTAAGTTTTTTTTGTTCTTAGTCTATAGCAACACACTGTATCATGTTACATCTACTTAACACCTCAGTGGCATATGACAACACAGTAATATAGGTTTAGTAACCCGCATAGTGTAGGTGTTGTGATAGGGTGAAAATTGCACATCTATAGTAACATAATATAAGGTAACACCCCCCTAAAATGTTCAGTTAGGCCATCTATGGCGTAGTGAAATATCCTGATATCATTCCCAATTCATTCACCAATCGTGTGAAGGTAGCTTCACAGGGAGGCTTGGTGAATATATCTGCTAATTGCTAATCTATTGGAACAAAGACCAATTCCACTATACCTGCTTGCACATGTTTCCTTATGAAATGGTACCTTATGCTGATGTGTTTAGTCATCGAATATTGTATTGGATTTTCTGTCATTACAATAGCACTTGGATTATCACAATATATAAGAATAGCAGAATACTCTAACCCATAATCCAGTATTGATTCTTCATCCATAGAATTTGAGTACAACATTTTCCTGCAGTAATATACTCAGCTTCGGCAGTTGATGTGGAAATGGACATTTGTTTCTTGCTAAACCAAGAAACCAATCTGCCACCAAGAAATTGGCAGCTTCCAAAAGTGCTTTCCCTGTCTATTTTACAACCTACAAAATCAGCATCTGAATATTCAATTAGCCTAAAACCTGAATCTCTAGGATACCATAATCTAAGATTCATGGCGCCTTTGAGATATTTAAAAATTCTTTTCACATCTAATAGATGAGGTTCCCTTGGATCAGCTTGGAACCTTGCATAAAGACATGTAGCATACATAATATCAGGTCTACTAGTAGTCAAATATAGGAGTGAGCCAATCATACCTCTGTAGTTATTTATATCTACTGACGAACCAATATTTAAATTTAACTTGGTTGATCTGGCCATGGGAGTTGTTGCAGTTGAACTGTCTTGCATTCCAAATCTTTTTAGTAAATTCCTGGTGCATTTGGATTGGCTTATAAAGATTCCTTCTTCAGTCTGTTTTACTTGTAAACCCAAAAAATAACCCAATTCTCCCATCATACTCATTTGATACCTTGACTGCATTAGCTTTGCAAACCTCTTGCAGATAGTATCATTAGTAGAACCAAAAATGATATCATCAACACATATCTATACTAATAACAAGTCCTTACCATGGTATTTATAAAACAAGGTTTTATTAATTGTACCTCTTGTGAAACCACTTTCTAATAGAAATAGAGCAAGTATTTCATACCAGGCCCTTGGAGCTTGTTTTAGTCCATAGAGTGCTTTGTCCAGTAAGTAGACATGATCTGAATATTTTGGATCAATGAACCCTAGAGGCTGTTTAACATAAAATTCCTCTTTGAGTTCTCCATTCAGAAAAGCACTCTTTACATGCATTTGGAACACTTTAAACTTCATGTGAGCAGCATAGGCTAGAAAAATTTTGATTGCCTCAGGTCTTGCAACTAGAGCAAATGTCTCATCATAATCAATGACTTCTTGCTGAGAGAAACCCTTTGCAACCGGTCTTGATTTATTTCTTGTAATGATGCCCTCCCTATCAGTTTTATTTCTGAACACCCACTTTGTACCAAAAACTGATCCGTTCTTTGGTCTTGGCACAAGAGTCAAGACTTTGTTCCTTTCAAATTCATTGAGCTCTTCTTGCAAGGCTGTGACCCAGTCAGCATCCTGAAGAGCTTCTTCCACTTTCTTTGGTTCAGTTTGAGATAGAAAAGAATGGTAAAGAACATTCATTTTGAATGTCTTTTCTAGTCTTTACACAACTATCAGGATTTCCAATGATCAAGTCAGGTGTGTGTGACTTAGACCATTTTCTTGCAGATAGAAGTTGACTCCTTGAAGTAGAACCTCCCCCTTAATTCATGAACTCTCTTGAATCTCTTTGATTAGTACCACTGTCACCTCTTGATGCTCCCCCTGAATCAGTATTTCCAATGCTATCAATACCTGATCCATCAGAACTGGAGGAATTTATGTCTTATGCATTATTTACTGATGTCTCTTGGGTTGATCACATGTAGAAGACTCTTGATGTAAAGTATGTTGCTCCCCCTCAACACATGCTTTAGGAATTCCACTAACATGTGGATCATCAGAGTTTAGAGTGATATCAGGATTTACTGTTTCAGTATTTGTCAGAATATCAGGATTTAACTGTTTAACATATGGTACTTCATTTTCAAATTTCAACTCATCATGGTCATCTGCATCTTCTAGACCTGTGATTTTCTTGTCATCGAAAGATACATGTATAGACTCCTTGACTGTCCTTGTTCTCAGATTATAAACTCTGAAGGATTTTATTGATAATGGATATCCCACAAAAATGCCTTCATCATCTTTTAGATCAAATTTGTTAAGTTGTTCTGGATGAGTTTTGAGAACAAAACACTTGCAACCAAAAATGTGAAAGTATTTCAAATTTGGCTTCTTTTCCTTTACCATCATAAATGGTGTTTTACCATGCTTGTTGATGAATGTTGCATTTCGTATGAAGCAAGCAATTTGCACAGCCTCAGCCCAGAAGTAGGTAGGCAGTTTTGCTTCCTCTAGCATGGTTCTTGCAGCTTCAATGAGATTTCTATTCTTTCTTTCAATAACTCTATTTTGTTGTGGAGTTCCAGGGGCAGAGAATTCTTGTTTTATCCCCTTGTACTTGCATAACTCTTCCATAGAACTATTCTTGAATTTAGTTTTATTATCACTTTTTAATGATCTTCACTTTGTATGTTGATCCTTTTTCCAGTTCTCTCACATGATCAAGAAGAATGGATGGAGTTTCATCTCTAGTGTGTAGAAAGTACACACATATGTATCTGTATATTCATCAACAATTACAAGTGCATACCTCTTCTTGGCAATCGACATAACATTAACCGGACCAAAGAGATTAATATGAAGTATATGATATGGTTCAAGAATGAAGGATTCAGTTTTACTCTTGAAAGATGTTTTTCTTTGCTTGGCTTTCTGGCATGAGTCACATAAGTCATCAGGAGTAATTACTGCATTGGGCAATCCTCTTACTAGATCTTTCCTCACAAGTTTACTGATATTGTTGAAATTGAGGTGAGAAAGTCTTTTATGCCAGTTTCAGCTGTCTCCCACAGATACTCTACTAAGTAGACAAACTTCTGATCCATCAGTATTTGTGGATACCCTGGCTTCATACAAATTACCATGTCTTACTCCAGTCAGTGCAATCTTGCCATCCGATTTACAGACAATTTCACAATGTTCTCCATAGAAATTCACATGGTAGCCTCTGTCACAGATCTGACTCACACTGATCAAGTTATGCTTGAGTCCTGCAACAAGATCTACATCTTCAATGATGACATTTCCAAGATTGATTTTTCCATATCCCAAAATTTTTCCTAAGTTTTCATCTCCATAAGAAACACTTGGGCCAGCCTTCTCCTTAAACTTTGATAGCGGGAATTTATAATCAGTCATGTGTCCTGAGCATCCACTGTCCAAGGCTAGAGAATTTCTCCTGTTTCCCTGCAATCAGTATTTAAAATCAATTTTTTTTAAGGACCCAGACTTGCTTGGATCCTTTGGCCTTTTTAAGTTTGTTAACATTTGCAGCAGAAGTTTTTAAATTATAGGTTATGTTAACATTCTTACTATCAGTATTTACACATGTAGAAACAGGTTTTGATTTACTTAAAGAGGGTTTCAGTTCTTACTAATTAAAGTATAAAATATGATACTCTTTACATGTATAAATAGAGTGCCAAACACTACCACAATGAAAACAAGGGTTCTATGGTTTATATCTAATTATTCTATTCCTAAACTCTTATTTGAAGGGAACAATATTTATCTCTTTATTCTTCCTGCAAGAATTAGCAAGATCATTAGTGCTACCACAGTTCACTCATGTCTTTCTAGGTGCATTGGGACCAGTTACAAAATTATTATTCTTATTAATACCTACTTTACCATTCTTGTTTTTCCTGGGCCTTTTCTCCTTGTTTTCATGTGTACTTCCTTCAGCTTTTGCTTAAGCTATTTCTGAGTCATTAAACCAATATTTACTGATTTTGTGTGAACATGTTCAATCTTATCAGTATTTAAGTTTGACTTAGGTGTTGAGGTTGAACCAACCTCATAAACTAATTTAACAGTATCAGCACTTGAGTTAAACCTAATAGGTTTTAACTGAACCTTGTTCACTTTACCCTTAGTTTTAGTGTATACTAGTTTAGTTTTCTCAGTTTTTTTCCATTCTTTTTATCAGAATTAGATCTATTGACATATCCTAATCCTGACCAACAACCATTTTCTAAGATTTCCTGAGTTGTCTTTCCTGAGTTAGTCCAAAGCTTAATTACTTTTCTTTCTTTAGCTAACTCCTTTTCTAGATAAGCATACTTTATAACGATTTTTCTTTAACATAAAAAACATTATCATTTTTTTTAATTTCTAGCATGGAAAGTAACTCAATTTCTCCTGCAACAGCAACAGCTACCTTCACTGGTCTGTGAGGACCATCATAAATTCTGCGTAGATATTCAGGATCTGTTGCTTCCAAGCACATGTCCATCTTTACTTTCCAGATTGGATATTCATGAATCTTTAGAATTGGAACCTTGATAGCATCATATCTGCTCATATTATGACTTATAGGTTGATTTACTGGTGCGGCTGAGGGTGTGGTGGATTCTGTTGTTCTTCCTTGTCTGCCATTAAATACAGATTTTCAAATCTTAAACTGTTTATATATCAACAATAAGCTTTGATACCAATTGTTAGGTCCATAATCAACTGTAGGGGGGTGAATACAGTTGATTCAATCAATTCAACAAAGCTTTAACAAAATTAATTAGTTTTTATATTAATCTGATAAAAACTGTTACACAAGTACTCTCTCAAAGGATGACAAATTATCCTTGAGAGTTTCTAGGTTATAGGAGAGATATATCAATCTTTTTTCGTAACACATATAGAGTAAACCTAATATATGCTTATATAGTGCACAGTTACACAATCAATAAGGAATCCTATTCTATTACAATAGGGAAACCTAATACACATCCATGTATGATTGCTTCTGAATAAAGTCCTTCACCGCCTTGAATCCTGCATTCCTTTTCCTTGTAGAATATCTACTGAAGTGATCAAATCCTGATGATATAAACTGTTGATCATCAAGAACTGATAGACAAGTACTGATGACATCATCTTCAGTAAATCCCGATATTAACTCCTGATAGTTTATCTTCTGATATCATCAATTATATTTAAAACTTCCATAGGTTTTAATTTTCTCGATCAAATATGGAACCTTGATACTTCCAATCCTTTGGGTATTCATCATCTTGGCGGAATAAAATTATTTAAGATTCAAAAATTTCGAGATTAAAGATATTTGAAAATTAAAAAATTTTAAGAAGTTTTCAAGAACTTGTTTCTTTTGGTTTCTTCGTCCAGATCTTGATTTGTATGTCAATCAAAAAGCTTTGATACCAATTGTTAGTCCCAAAATATCATAAAAGAGGATTGAATACGATATCTACTAATTATTTTGATTTCTTTCAAGTTCTTTGTTTAAAATATGAAATCAAAATATGCAAGAACAAGTTCGAGGAATATATCATTTGATTATTATAAACCTTGAGTTTGGTACATTCTAATCAAATAAGATTATCTACAACAAATTCGACAGGATAGCAATACAAATACAAGCTTAATAAATTTGGCTTCAATGAAACTCTTAATATTTCCAGTCGGGTTGCTGGAAAAGATGAATGAATAAATTGATTACATTCATTCAATTAAAGTGTAGACTTTCACTCTTTGTACATGTTGATGAATAATAGCCAAGTGTTGTAAAGTGCTTCACATAATGTTGCATCTGAATTACCAAGTCCTACATGTCGACATTAGTCACATGTCGACATTAGTCACATGTCGACATGCACCACATTGCGGACTTTTAGATGTCGACATAATTACTTGGCTTTAGACTTTAGATGTCGACAGAGGATTGATCTAGATTCCCATATGTCGAAAATGATCAATGATTTGGAGTCCAGATGTTCACTAGAACCAAGGTCTTGGTCAGATGTCGACATGAGCCAAGGACTTGGTCAGATGTCAACATGAGCCAAGGTCCTTTTGTCCCTTTGATTTGTAGATGTGGACAGGGACCAAGATTGGTTTCCACATGTCGACATCAACCTTCTTGACTTAGAAATGTTTCTTCATTTTCATGTCCTCATCCATGGCCTGATAATAACCAATTTTCTTCTGAGAATAATTAATGCATTTCTTTCTTGATATATTGACGCCTAGTGCACTGGTCTAGTTCACAGACAATTAACATAGAATTAAACATTTTGATTTAATTAAATCTTTAGTTGTTTCAGTCATCTATATTTCTTCATTATTTCAATTCACTGGAATCCATGGTCTTCAATACTAGAATCAATTCATTTCTTTGACACTGAAAGTCCTTTGAAATTTTCATTCTTCACGGAGGCTTGAACATTGAAATGAACTTCTTTCCACGATGTTGTTAAAGACTTGGAGCTTTAATTCCGTGTTTTGATTCTTTGTATTTATCCAATCTTCTTTTTTCTGGATTCCTGTGTTTCACAGTTAATATTATTTACATGTTTCTTTTTCAAGCTGAGTTATATTTCCGCGGTTACATATTACATTATATTATGCTTTACAGTCACTTTGGTGTTCAGCTTCAACTTCAACTTTAGGTTCTTGATTATTTTGATTATCATCTTCAGAATCATCATTATCAGAATCTTCAAGGTAGCCTTGATTCTCTATCTGAGATCGTCCTGATCAATGATCTTCATCAAATTCCACCTTGAAGCCTCTGTCTCTAAATTTTCCAATACGTAACAAATTGTGCTTTAATCCTTCTACTAGTGCAAGATCTTCAATCATAACATTGCCATGTTTCACATTCCTTTGACCAATGGTTAAACTATTGCTATCATCTCCAAAGGTAACCAATGGTCTACTATTCTTCTCAAACTGTAATAGCACGTCTATATCACCTTTCATGTGCCTTGAGCATCCGCTGTCCAAGATCTACATAACTCTTTTATTCTTGCCTTGATTGGATGATTCACCAGCTTCTTCTGACTTTACCATCAAGGCAAAGTTTTTGTATTCACGGTCTTCATCTTCATCATTATCATCGCAACATTTTCCTTTTGCAATATAAGCTTAACTCTTTTCCTTCTTGAGTAGTGCCTCACTTTTCTTTAAGTTCTAGATAAGCCTTGCCCTTATTGACTTGCTTTGGCTTTTACATTCGGTAGCAAAATAGTTGAGTTCATTATAGTTGAAGCACCTTATCTTTGACCTATCAACACTTCCATTCTTGTAACAAATCTTCACAAACATTGATCTCTTGTGACCACTTCCACTTTCACCATCTCCCCCTCTTGACTTGAATGTCTAATTTCTCGTGAATATCATATTAGAGAATTACTTAGCCATGAAAGCCATGGATTTTTTCTTCATCTATTCAAGTTCCTCAATAGTATAGAACTCATCCTCACCATGCCCTTCTTCATAGACTTTGTCACCATCAGAATCAAATTTCTCTTCACTGATTTCTTCTATCTTTACTTTCTCGTGTTTCCTTCTTGACAGAGTTACCAACCAATAATGCACAAGAAGTATTAGCTATAATACCTTGCTTGTTTTGAATAGACCTTTTTTAAAACCACTTTAGCTCATATATCTTCAATACACCATATAACACATAATATTTGATCTTGTATAGATATATTTCTCTCAATGAGGATATTTTTGGCTCTACATGATATGGGAGAGTTAATAAAAGTTTCATTTTCAACTCCTTTGTCTCATAACTCTTCCCATAAAGCTTAAGATCATTTCTGAGACTGTTGAACCTTTCAAATACCTCAGTGATTCCTTCATTTTATCTTGATATGAAGACTTCATACTGAGACACAAGAATTTATTTCATGTTCTCTCTCACTTCTTCACTTCCTTCACATACGACTTCTATGTGATACCACATGAGTTTTGCACTTCCAAGATGAGCAATAGTGCCAAATATGTCCAAATCCATAAAGTCAAAGATGATAAGTTGAAGGCATGCATCCAAACCAACTTTCTTCTTTTCTATTTCATTGTAGGTTGATGGATCTTTTGGTACAAACCTTGAAGGTATGACCGTTGTACCTTGTGTAGATTCAGGAATCTGTCTCTGAGGAACAAATGTATCATACCCTAGTATGTCCATATACATGGGGTTTAAAAATTTGATGAAAAAAATCATTTTCTTCTTCCATAGAGCATAGTGCTCTCTGTCAAACTTGGAAATCTTATTACTTCTTAATTTTTGAGAATTTATTATTTAGGTCTTTAATCGTATGTGTGTCTACAGCCTACTCCGATACCACTTGTTAGAAAATAAGGATCTGAAAACTAGGGAAGGGGTGATGACTAGTTTTAAAAAAATTTCCTTGATTTATAAAAGCTTAAAACACAAAACACTAAAATATCAAATGTAAGGCAATTTAATAAGCAAGTACATAAATGATATTTTAGGCCAACTTACTTTATATCAATAAAGCAAACTGTTACTACAACTCCAAGAAAATAATGTTGTTTTCTTGGCTTCTACTCAAGAACAATTTATTGAGTTGGTTTACAGAGAGAAAAGAAAATATATCTTGAAAGTTCTATCTGTTACACTCACTTAAGATAGGATGTGCACCCTATTATTAATGCAATATACTCCCTCCATCCCTTTTTAGTTATCACGTTTGACTTTGGTGCAGTCAAATTGACTAAAGTTTCACTAAAATTTATTAATATTTTATAATTAAACAAAATAAAAAATTATATCATTGAAAAGTATATTAAATCTACTTTAATATATAATTTTCAGTTTTTTAAATAACATAAGAATAATATTTGATCTTTGGTCGAAAAATGGTCAATTTGACTTCTATAAAAAGAAATGTAACAACTAAAAAGGGATGGATGGATTACTACATAATGTGCACACTCATTTACAATAAGAAGTCTTATCTACAAGGAGACACGTTACAGATTTATGAGGACCACTTTAATTCTGTTATATTCTCCTGATCTTTAGATGTGGATTTTCTTTTGTTCCTCTCCAAGTTTAGCTGTAGATTTGACACATGTCCATAGACCTTCATTTCTGAAAATTGTACCTTCCTTTGTCTTGTTTTGAAATA
This sequence comes from Apium graveolens, assembly GCF_009905375.1. NCBI lineage: Eukaryota > Viridiplantae > Streptophyta > Magnoliopsida > Apiales > Apiaceae > Apium > Apium graveolens. The sequence continues at coordinate 144,041,096 of NC_133653.1, forward strand.
ACTAAGTGAAGATATCGTGAACTCACATTTCCCTTAACTTCACGATATAGCTCTTTTTGGACTTCACGATCTAGTACAATTTTGGACTTCACGATATGGTGTAATTTCGGACTTCACGATATAGCACAGAATTAGACTTCACGATCTAGTATACAATTAGACTTCACGATATGTCTTTGAACTGAATTTAATTATATGGCTTTGATGTACTTTAAGATATATCTTTTCTGGACTTCACGATATTTGACTTGGAGAAATTTCTGCGACTTATTATCTTCAAAAGTCTTTTTTCTTCAATTTGTTGCCTGAACAATCTTCATTGAAGTTCTACCAAACTGATTTATTCTATGACAAATATTTACAAACATGTTGCACAGAAATGCCTAAGCTCTTATAACATTTGAGTTGTCTAAAAAAGCGTACAAGACAAGTACATTGAAACCTATCATTAATCTAAATGGTAGAATTAATTTGGCCATGTAAAATTATATTGTAACTTGAGTAGGCTTGTTATGATGGAATAGACATGTCATGTGCCTAAAAAAGTTTGACAATCATAAAGATTAATATATCATGTGTTTATATACTACACATAGATGCTCTATTAATTGTAAGATATGCTATATCAATTACAAACAAATTTATGTACATATCTTAACTGATAGTTACGATCCTATTAATCAGAAACCGACATACCAATCTTTTCCATATTCCTGGAATAATGGATATTACCAAATACTTATACTACATCAAATCTTGACCAGCTACATATCTTAATGCCCCTACCAAATGATGTCAGCATCGAATCCTGATCAGTAATTAATATTAGATTATGGTCATCATTGAGCCAGTATTTCCAACAAACCTCGATTCTATATCTTACTGCACCGGCCTCTGCATATCAGGATGCCACTTCACACCAACTCCCTTCAACGCAACCACCATTAGCTTTTCATTCTCATCTTCTATAGTAGCTCCACAGCTAATGCTATTGTCGGTAGAGATATGGCATATACATTTAATTTTAGCTTTAGCTTTATTTTACGATAATTTATAAATTACTTTTTACCGAACATTTAGTGATATATTTATTTAACTATTTATTTTAGGTTTCCCTTTACTCTATTGAATGTTATATTATGTATTTTATTGATTTGTGCTACCACATTTGTATCTATTGTATGCACATTATTTCTTATACTTTTGAAATTACTATTTTAGACGAATGATTAGGTTCATATTTTTGGCCATAAAGATAACTCCTTTACATCATATATATATATAATAATAAGTTAATGTTTATAGTCGTTAATGTTTATAGTGGTGAGGACTCGAACCTATGTCTATTTATTGAACTATTATTTCTGAAACTACTATTATACCCTAACGATCAAATCATGACTACGTTAATCCCCTTATGCCAATTATATAGAGAATAAAATAGGATCAATGTATAAGGGGTCGTTTGGTTAAAAGGTTTTTGGAATTAGGTATGGGTATGGTTCATTGCAATCTCATACATGATGTTTGGTTGATATTTTTTCCTTTATTTCATTCCTTAAAAGCCAAAGGTATTAGTTTTTCATACCCTGGGGAAGGTGAGCATGATGGACAGGTATGATGAATCAACTTTATTTTTATTATTTTCATCATTGTTTGGTCGATTAAATTGAATATTTAATGTAAACATAAATTAAAAAAATATTAATAACATAAATTGAATTAATGTTTTTAATTATTTTAAATTATTGACTAAAATATTTAAATAAAATATATTCATTCTAATATCCTACCAAACACATGATATCAACTCAGATTTAATCCGATTTCTCATTTCAACCCGATACCATTTTCTGAACAATACGACCCCTAAGAAGTTTACGTAGATTTGTTGAATAGTTACGGGAAGAAATCATGCAATTTTCTCACTCCCCCTCTATAAGTAAATTTAAACTAGTTAAATAAAAAATAATGTTATTCCCTAACAATACAACAAGAATTACAGAAGGGGGGGGGTTGACTGTAATTCTGGCTACTTTTTCAAGATTTTAAAAAAGTTCTAACTCGACAAATATATAAGTGTTTGATTTGCAGATTGCGGAATGAAGTATTATATAAATTAAGACACTAAGTAATAAAAACACAAGCAACTACAGAGAAATTCTTGACAAGTACAACTTTTTCCATCTCTCTTTGAAATGTGTTTACTTAGTTGAATGTTCTACTAGCTACACTTTATTTATATATTACCAAGTTTACATGACAATAAGACAAGATAATAAAACAAAACATATCTAGTCTAACTCCATGCTGCTTCACTACTCTATTCCAGCATCTTTGAATATCTTTATAATAGCATGGAAATGGTAATGCTTATTTGTTCTCAAATTCCTGCTTAACAGGCTGCCACATTCCTTTTGCAAACACCCAACGCATGTGACTGTGTTTTCACTGTAAACATATATTTGAATTTGATCATCCGTCGGGTAGCTTTGTTGATCATCTGTCGGGTAGCTTTGTCACTTGACTCCATTTCACTTATACAGAATTACAAGACACCTTATATTTATAATTAATCAACCTATTCTGCATATCCACTAGTAGTCAACATGACTCATATGCTCCTATAAAATCTACACAAAGTTATTTGCAGAAATGTGCTAAAGATCTTATTTTTACATAAGCTACTCACCCGGTGGATGTCAAATCGTCATCCGTCGGGACTACATTAAATCATCCGTCAGGATTATATTTGATCATCCGTCTAGTGCTACAAAATACACTAAGTTAAATCTACTAAGGTATTTTTTTAATTTACCAGGCTCTAGGTGCTCGCTTCAGTCCATAAAGTGCCTTCAAAAGATAGTAGACATATTCTAGAAAATTTGGGTCTTCAAAACTAGGAGGTTGATTGACATAGACTTCCTCCTCCAAATCTCCATTCAGAAAGGCACTTTTGATATCCATTTGATAGACCTTGAAATTGGCATGGGCTGCATAAGCTAAGAAAATTCTGATGGCTTCAAGTCTTGTAACAGGAGCAAAGGTTTCATCAAAATCTATTCCTTCTTGTTGACAGTAGCCCTTAGCAACCAATCTAGCTTTGTTCCTGACCACTATGTCATTTTCATCCATCTTGTTTCTGAATACCCACTTGGTGTCAATTGGATTCTTTTCCTTAGGTTTGGGTACCAGCTTCCATACCTTATTCCTTTCAAATTTGTTTAGCTCCTCCTGCATAGCTAAAATCCAATCAGGATCCAACAAAGCTTCTTCTACCTTCTTTGGTTCTTCCTTAGATAGGAAGCTGCTATCTAGACATTCTTCTTGAGTTGCTCTTCTTGTTTGAACTCTAGAAGATGAATCACCAATGATGAGCTCAAAAGGGTGATCTTTAGTCCATTTCCTTTGTTGAGGTAGATTAGCTCTAGATGAAGAGGCCTCATTATTTTCTTGATGTGTGACTAAGTTTTGATTATAAGAAGCTCCCCCTGAGTTTGTGAATCTTTGATTTGAGAAAGGGGAACTTTCTGTAGGTGATCTATTATGACTTTCATCTTCTCTTAATGTTCCGACGGATGATGCACTTCATATCCCGACGGATGAAGCTGATTGTCTCTCGATGGAGAAGGCAGATTGTCTCCTGATGGATGAAGCATTTTACAACTCGATAGATGTTGAATTATGTGCTTCATTAGTTGTAGATATTTCTGCATTATCCTTATTCACTATTTCTTGATCACTTTCATCATCACTGTTATCACTAACCATCTCCACATTATCAAACTTGAGGCTTTCATGGAAATCTCCATTTTGCAGTCCTTCAATCTTTTTGTCATCAAATACAACATGTATTGATTCCATAACAATTTTGGTTCTTAGATTGTTGACCCTATATGCCTTTCCCACAGCATATCCAATAAAAATTCCTTCATCTGCTTTATCATCAAACTTCCCATGTTGATCAGTTTGATTCCTCAAGATATAATATTTGCAGCCAAAGACATGAAGAAAATTTAGAGTTGGCTTCCTATTCTTGAACAATTGGTAGGGTGTCATACACTTAGCTTGATTAATCAAAGAAATATTCTGAGTGTAGCAGGCAGTGTTCACAGCTTCAGCCCAGAAATATGTTGGTAACTTTGATTCTTCAAGCATTATCCTTGCAGCATCAATAAGAGATCTATTCTTCCTTTCCACTACTCCATTTTGTTGTGGAGTTCTTGCTATAGAAAACTCATGTATAATCCCATTTTCTTCACAAAATGTTCTCATCACAGAATTCTTGAATTCAGTACCATTGTCACTCCTGATTCTTCTTACTTTAAAATTAGGATGATTGCTGGCTTGCCTTATGTGATTGATGATGATTTCACTAGCTTCATCTTTAGACTTTAGAAAATATGTCCAAGAGAACTTTGAAAAATCATCCACAATTACTAGGAAAAATCTTCTCCTTGAGATAGACAATACATTGACTGGTCCAAACAAATCCATGTGTAACAATTGCAAAGGTTCTTCATTAGCTGAATCAAGCTTTTTTCTGAATGATGCTTTGATCTGCTTTCCTTTCTAGCAGGCATCACACAATCCATCCTTAGTAAACTCCACTTGAGGAATAACTTTAACTAGTTCTTTCTTGGCAAGCTCATTCATGGTCTTGAAGTTCAGATGGGACAGCTTCTTGTGCCATAGCCAACTTTCATCTTGACTTGCTTTACTGAGAAGACAAGTGACAGATTCTGCATTAGATGAGTTGAAGTCAGCTAGATACACATTTACTTTTCTCACTCCAGTGAGAACCACTTTGTTGCTTCTCTTGTTTTTCACAACATAGGCTTCTGAATTGAAGGTTATTGAATTGCCCTTATCACAAAGTTGGCTGATACTCAACAAATTATGCTTGAGACCATCCACTAGGGCAACCTCTTCAATGATGACATTATCTTTTGAAATCAAGCCATATCCCACAGTATAACCCTTGCTGTCATCTCCAAAAGTAATACTTGGGCCAACTCTTTCATTGAACTCAATGAGCAGGGTAGAATCTCCAGTCATGTGCCTTGAACAACCACTATCCAGATACCAAAGATTCTTTCTGTTTCCCTGCACACATCAAAATCAAATCAAGTTGATTTTGGTACCCAAGTTTCCTTGGGTCCTACCTTGTTAGCTTTCTTCTTTGGTTTCTTAGGTTTGATCTCATTTGACTTGAGAATTTATGATTCATCCTTAGTCATTTGAGTTGAACCTTTGAAACCAGTCATTAAAACAGAATTGTCATGCACATTTTGATTAACTGGAAAAGGCATGCTATTTGTAAACATGTTATTCCAGTAAGGCATGCTAAATGGCATTTGAGGCATACTAAATACAACATAATAAGGATTAGTTGTAAATGGCATATTAGCAAATTGTGCATTCATATTCTGAGCAGACATAGCATTCATAGGCATGGTAGGCATGACAGTCATGTTGGGAAAAGAGGGAGGTGTAGACATAGGAGTAGGCATGCAAGGTTTCAATTAACAGACAAGTGATTAACACTACCACACTTAACACATAATTTTCTTGGTGCATATTTATTAGGTGTGTAGTTGTTATGTTTGTTAATTTCTACTTTCCCATTTGTATTATTTTTCTTTTTAGTTTCTGTTTTAACCTCAATCTTTTCTAATCTGTCATTCAATTGCTTGATGGACAGATGACCAACATTAACTATCCTGTCTTTCTTAACTTGACTAGATTCTCCTGGAATAAAGTTCTTAGAAACTGATCCATATTTCTCATTTAACTTAGCTAGTTTAGCATTGCTAATAGGTTTACTCACAGCCGACGGATGTGGCTCTTTGTCACTCGACGGATAATCCTTCTGATTATCCGACAGATGATCCTTTTGATTATCCGATGGATGATCTTCATCATCCGTCGAGTCCATATCTGTCAACAATCCTTCAACCAAATTGGACTCAAGCATCTCTTTACTCTTCTTCCAGGATGCATCACAAAAGGACTCAATACCTTGAACTTTAGTGATTTGAGCATGGACATCTCCAGATGATTTCCATGCTTTAATCACTTCCTGTTCTCGTTCAAGATGCTTCTTTAAAATCTCTTCTTTCTTCAAGGACTCAGTTAATTCATCCTTAACAATCTTACACTCAATTCTTAATTTTTCAAATTCAATAAACTGAGACTCTAGCACATTATTCCTCTCACTTAAAAACAAATTATTTTCTTTAATTTTAGCATTTTCCTTAGTGAGGGACTTAAGTGTAACACACAAGTGATATAATTCTGTGGACATGTCATTTATGTAATCATTACACTCAGTTTTAGATAAATGTTCTAGGTTAGTGGTGATTACTTGATTACTTGAAAAACTTATTTCTGTTTTATCAAACTTGGCCATCAGGGCTAGATTGACATAGTTTGTTTCTTCATCTTCATCCAAACCATCTGCAGCCCAGTCATTCTCCCGTGTGATGAAAGCCCTTTCCTTTTATTTGAGCAGCTCAAAGTATTTCTGTTTATAACCAACAGGCTCAAACTTCTTCTTGCTAGAATCAGACTTTCTACATTCACTTGCAAAATGCCCTGCCAAGCCACATTTGAAACACTTGAATTTGGACTTATCCATCATGTTTCTACTTGGCTTGGCTGCTCAAAAATTCTTTTTGAATTTGAGCTTGGAAAATCTTCTGGATAGGAATGCTAGATGTTCATCAATATCATCCATGTCATCTTGGCTCAAGTGATCTTCATTTTCAGCTACCAGCCCTTTACCCTTTCTTTCACAGACCTTTGATGTAGACTCAACAACTTCTACCTTCATCTCTTTCTCCTTCTCTAACTCAGCAACCAGTGTTATGGACCCTCCTTTCTTCCTTCCTTTCTTCATCCTCTCATCTTGCTCTATTTCAAACTCATAAATTTTTAGGATGCCATACAGTCTCTCCAAGGTGAACTCCTTGTAATCCTGAGAATTTCTCAATGGGATTGTCATTGGATTCCACTCTTTTGGAAGAGATCTAAGGAACTTGAGGTTAGAGTCTTTTGTTTGATAGACTCTTCCATGCAACTTCAGAGCATTTAGTAGTTTCTGAAATCTACTAAAAATATCAGTGAGAGACTCACTTTCTTCACAGCGGAAATGCTCATATTGCTGAATCAGCAGCTGCATCTTGTTCTCCCTTACTTGCTCAGTACCATCACAAATAATTTGGATTGTGTCCCAAACCTCTTTGGCTATTTTACAGTTATTGATGTTATCAAACATATCACCATCAACTCCATTGAACAATATGTTCATGGCCTTCTTAACTTTCCCGACTTGCTCAATATCGGGATCTGACCACTCATGCCTAGGTTTGGGAACAGATGGTTCATTGCCAGTTACAACTCTCATTGGTACATGAGTACCTCTCTCTATGCAATCCACATAGGCCTCATCTTCAGAAAGAAGATGGAGGTGCATCTTCACCTTCCAGTGGTGATAATTGTCTTTGTATTTCAAGAGATTGCTCTGATACCAATTGTTATTCCCTAACAATACAATAAGAATTACAGAAGGGGGGTTGAATGTAATTCTGGCTACTTTTTCAAGATTTTAAAACAGTTCTAACTCGACAAATATATAAGTGTTTGATTTGCATATTGCGGAATGAAGTATTTATATAAATCAAGACACTAAGTATTAAAAACACAAGTTTTTAAAACTTTCTGGTGGATTTGAAAGTATCCACCAGATATATATATATATATATATATATATATATATATATCGAATGAGAACCCTGTTAAGGTTGAATAACTCACAGCTTCTTACAAGTGATACAAACAAACTACAGAGAAATTCTTGACAAGTACATCTTTTTCTATCTCTCTTTGAAATATGTTTGCTTAGTTGAATGTTCTACTAGCTACACTTGATTTATATATTACCAAGTTTACATGACAATAAGACAAGATAATAAAACAAAACATATCTAGTCTATCTCCATGCTGCTTCACTACTCTATTCAGTATCTTTGAATATCTTCATAATAGCATGGAAATGGTAATACTTATTTGTTCTCAAATTCCTGCTTAACAGGCTGCCACATTCCTTTTGCAAACACCCAACGCATGTGACTGTATTTCAATGTCAGCAGATATTTGAATTTGATCATCCGTCGGGTACATGCTTGTCATCCGTCGGGTAGTTTTGTTGATCATCCGTCGGGTAGCTTTGCCACTTGACTCCATTTCACTTATAAAGAATTACAAGACACCTTATATTTACAATTAAGCAACCTATTCTGCATATCCACTAGTAGTCAACATGACTCATATGCTCCTACAAAATCTACACAAAGTTGTTTGCAGAAATGTGCTACAAATCTTATTTTTACATAAGCTGCTCACCCGGTGGATGTCAAATCGTCATCCGTCGGGACTATATTAAATCATCCATCGGGACTATATTTGATCATCCGTCGAGTGCTACAAAATGCACTAAGTTAAATCTACTAAGGTGTTTTGTTTAATTTATCATCAAGTTCACAACATATTCTAACAAATAAAATCGCATAAAATTGATTACCCTAAATTCTTTAATATATTTTATAGTTTAGTCTTATATTATGAAATCATAAAAATACAAGTATAATTAAATTAATTATCTTATTAATTTTTATTTAAATATAATTTTATTACAATGGTGCACTTCAAATTATAATAAAAATGATTGGTTCTCACTATATTGTTTTGAATATTACATATAAATTTTAAGAAATAATTAATTAGTTTGATATAATTACAAGTTTAAAGCAATATATGTTACCAATAAAACTTTTACTCAACTTTTGTAAGTCAATTAGAATTCATAAACTTAATAACTATAAAAATTAATTAAAACAATGTATACAAAAAATGCTTTTGTTGGTCCCTCCAGGTATCCATTTGTCAGAAGGGGTTCATACAGTCTTATGGGTATAAAATAACACTTTAATAATATTAAAATTTATTATTAGTTGTTTTTGAAAAAATAAAATAATATTTTATTAATTTATATTAAAACACATTTTTATTCAAACACCTATAAACTTTGCATGTTATATATGTATGATTTTTTGGCCACGTATGTGTGATTCTTTGCCACCTATACACCTAATTAATATGTGTAATACTGTTATCTGTGTACCACGTGTCTGTGTTGTTGAACTAGTCATTACATGTTTTCTCCTTTTCATACTATCTAATGTTTTCCAGAAGTTTTAGCAATCACTCCTGTACTTTTCTTCCAAATCCCTATCCAGTTTGTTGATCTATCTTAAAATGGTTCAGTTTTATTGAAAAAATTGAACATGTACTAGTTCAACAACATAGTTTATATATACATTATAATCTTGCATCCACAAACATCTAAGTAGTATAGGCTCCTTGGTCTCGCACAACGTTGTAGCTTAACACAACTTCATTTCACAACTTCCATCAGGGAAGGTATTGTTCTCTTACTACTATTTGTTTTAGATTTGTATTTGATTAAAGACTACATATTGTTTTACATTAATGGTGCAAGATGTTTGAATTTTATACTTTTCTTTTGTGAAATATTGATCTTACTGTGTCTATTTCACTTTTAATATTGTTATTAAAAGGTTTAAGTCATTTGTTAATACAAGAATGACCCAAAATTCTTATTCTCCGGTTATAATTGGGTTTTAAATAAATAAACAAAATATAAAATCAAAAAAATTGGTTATCCTAATATTTTTATTTTTACTATACTAAATAACTACTGTCGTCCTATAATTAAGAAAGATGTATAATTAAATTCAATATAGATGATTAATTGTAACTAGATTGTAAAAAAGTCAATGTGAGATAGAAAATATTAATTTTGTAAGTTAATAATGACAATATGAATAAATGAAAAAAGGGTCATGCAAAATATGTTTAGAGAATATTTATATTTGTTAAATTGTTTTTCAATATTTCATTTTATTTAATATGTGACACACTTGTAATCAATTTTAATATAAATATCATTTTATTACATTGGTGAACTTCAACGATAGTATCTAAATTTTACATTATCAATAGTTACTGTCTTTCACTTTTGTTTAACATGTTTATAATAAAATTAAAATTTTTGAAATTAGGTTTGTTATGATTACCTTAATTTAAGTATATATGTTTTTATGAAGTCATCAAATACTACAATTAATAAGTACAATAAAGGAGATGAGTACTCAGTCATATATATATTATTATGAATAATGCATATAAATTATTAGGAAATAATTTTTTTTTGATATTATTGGAAGTCTACGGCAATAACAATAGCTAAATTAAATATATGGTGTAATTTATGCTAGTAAGATGGAATTTTCTTATTGACTAAAAGGTAGTGTATAGTCTGTTTAAATCTAATATAATCATGTAGCTAAAAGTACTAAATGATTGTTCCAGAAACTCTTTTTTCTGATTTCTGTCAACATGAGTAATTCTACAGTGAAGGGCTAGTGCAAGTGTTACTAGTTTGGATCATGCTTGTGTTTGAATAATGAAAACTTATAGTGCTTGTTGTTGGATCATTTGCAGATATCATGGCATCTTCAAGTAATGACCAGTTCCTCAGCAAAACAAGAATCAGTCCTCAGGCTATTCAAGTCGTGGCAGATACAATAGTAGATGATGCATTTGATGCATGTGGCAGGTCATTCGACTATACGACTTCTGTTGCTGCTACTCATCAAGTTCTTGCTAGGAGACAAACTGATCAGGACAAGGAAGAATTTAAATCTGCCTCCCTGCGTTATATGCAAAAATGTAAATTTATCCAGCCATATGGTTGTTTGTTAGCCCTGGATCAAAAAACATTCAAAGTGATTGCTTACAGTGAGAATGCTCCTGAAATGCTCACATTAAGTTCCAATGGTGATCCAAGTGTTGGTGATAATATTGCTATTCACTTTGGAGTTGATCTCCCGACTATTTTTGAAGCCCCTGCCATACCTATCCTGTATAAAGCTTTCACTATTAGGGATTTCACCCAGTTTAATCCCATATTAGTCCATTCAAAAAGTTCTGGAAGATATTTTTATGCCATGGTTCTTAAAGTACCATACGCTTTTATTTTAGACTTTGAGCCGGTGAGTGTCATGGAAGGCCTTATCACTCTTGCCGGGCCAGAGCAGTCACATATGCTTGCAGAAAAAGGAATTCAAAGGTTGCGGTATTTCCCTAGAGGGAGCATGCAGAAACTTTGTTGTGCGATGGTTCAAGAGATCTTTGAATTAACGGGTTATGACAGGGTGATGGCCTATAAATTTTATGACGATGATCATGGAGAAGTGATTGCGGAGATCAAGAAGCCACGCCTTGAACCTTATCTAGGATTGCATTACCCTGCCACAGATATTCCTCAGGTTGCTCGCTTTTATTATATGGTGAATATGGTCCGTATGATCTGCGATATTCGTGCAAAGTTGGTGAAGGTGGTGCAAGATGAAAATTTCCCAAATGATGTCAACATTTTTGGTTCAACTTTAAGGGGTACTCAAAGCTGCCATCAACTTTTTATGGAAAACATGAACTCACGTGCTTCTCTTGTAATGGCTGTCGTAGTCAACGATTTGAGTAATGAAGAAACTGGGAGTTCTACCTTAGTATCGTGGAAGGGTAAAAGACTTTGGGGATTAGTTGTTTGTCATAACACCACTCCAAGATTTGTTCCCATTGTTGTCCGAAATGCTTGCAAGATTCTTACACAAGTTTTTGCAGTTCATATCAGGCAGCAGACAGAATTAGAAAGCCTACTTCTTGAAAATTCCATCCTGCACACTCAAACTCTGTTGTGTGATAAGCTATTGCAAGAAGCTCCCCCAAGTATTGTGTCAGGGTGCCCAAATATTATGGATCTTGTCAAATGTGATGGTGCTGTTTTATACTATCAGAATAAATTTTATAAAATGGGTGTCACCCCTAGTGACTTTAAGCTTTATGATATATTGACATGGATCAGCGTGCTTCATCCAGATGCTGGTGGTTTTATAACAGATAGCTTGTGTGGTTCAGTGTTCCCGGCAGATATTTTTGTTTCTGATCAAATTTGTGGAGTGGCAGCAGTGAGGATAGCTTTGAATTGTGCTATTTTTTGGTTCAGATCGCACACTGATGCAGTTTTTAGTTTTAGTGGTGCAAAGTATGAACGTGGTGAAATAGATAATGACAAGAAAATGCATCCTCGGTCATCTTTTAAAGCTTTTAAAGAAATTGTGAAAACCAGGAGTGTTCCTTGGAAGGACATTGAGATAAGCACAATCCACTCCTTGCAGCTTATGTTATGGAACACGTTAACCAAAGAGGGAGGCGAGGTTTTAAATGCCACTGCAGTCCAGACAAAACTTAAATTCCTGAACATTCAAGAAATGCAAGAAGAAACAGTTATTGCTGAGATGGTCCGGCTGATAGAGACAGCTGTGGTGCCAGTGTTGGCAGTTGATGCAGAAGGGCTTGTTCATGAATGGAACACAAAAATCGGTGAGTTAACTGGTCTTCAGGTTCCGGAAGCAATAGGGAAGCATTTGCTCAAAGTTGTAGAAGAAAATTCAGTTGAAGCAGTGGAAAGGATATTGGGGTCAGCGCTGCAAGGTATAATCTCACATTCTTTGCATATATAAGGGATTCAGAAAATGCGGTAATCTATATATCATCTTTACGATATTTAGATCAAAATGCTAGGGTCTAATCTACCAAGTCAGTAGATTAAAGGAACTTCTTTTTAATAAGTTACTAGATGACCAATTCTTGGAACTACAAATCAGCAAAACAAACATGTTTTGGCATATTTCATCAGTTGTATTAGTCCTTTGATGGTAATTTTATTGGTACCTTTAGTTCGTATTACTATACATATATCTGACATCTCTTTTGTCTTTTCTCCATCAGGAAAAGAAGAGAAAAATATCCGGTTCGAGATCAAAACTTATGGATATAGAACACGTTTTGGTCCAGCTATCTTACGAGTAAATGCTTGTGCTATTAGAGATGTTCATGGCCGTATTGTCCGTTTGTGTTTGGTGACAAATAATGTAACAAGTGAAAACATTATTATAGACAAATTTATTAGAAAAGAAAGTGGCTATAAAGCTATTATGCACAATCTAAGGTCACTCAACCCCCCAATATTTGGCCAGGATAAAGTTGGTTCTTGCAGGGAGTGGAATCAAGCTATGACAGAGTTATCAGGATGGCGAACAGAAGAGGTTATGAGAAAGATGCTTTTAGGGGAGGTGTTCGGGACCAGTACATCATGTTGCAGACTCAAGAGTGAAGAGGCTTTAGTGAATCTTGGTATTGCACTAAACAGTGCTTCTTGTTATCAAGAACCTGAAAGTATTAGCTTTGGTTTCTTTGCGCGGAGTGGAAAGTATATAGAATGTTTGCTCTGTACAAATAGAAGGACGAATGCAGAGGGTAAAGTTACTGGTACATTTTGCTTCTTGCAGCTAGCAAGTCCAATGTCGATGCAGGTGTATCAATTACAACAGATGCAAGAGCATACCTCAACCAAAAGAAAGGAAACTATAGCTTATGTTAGACGTCAAGTAAAAAATCCTCTTTCAGGAATTTTATATATGGGGAAGGTGTCAGAAGGAATTGGTTTGAACAAAGAGCCCAACAAAGGTCATCACAAATGCCAGCTTCTGCTTGACGAAATTCTTGATCACACCGACATTGATAGCATGATTGACGGGTATTTACAGTTCAAGTATGTCTTATTGTTTCAAATACATTTTTGACAACTACATATCTGCTAACCTTTTGCAGGTACATAGACCTACAAGAGACAGAATTTAAACTCCATGAAGTGTTTGTTACCTCTATGTCTCAAGTTATGAAAATGATCATTGAAAAGAGTATAAATTTAGTTAATGACTTTGCTGATGACATATTGTCTGTGAAATTCTACGGAGATGGTTTGCGACTCCAACAAGTCCTTGCAGATTTCTTGTCAACATGTGTTGACTTTACACCACACGGTGGCCACCTTGGTGTTTCAGCTAGTTTGATCAACAATACCAATTTAGAGGAATCTGATCAACCTGGAGCACATTTTGAGCTCAGGTAAAAAGATACGTATGCGATGATTCATATATAAAATTGAAGAGCATGATATGAAAAGTCACATGCAAAAACAAGTTGTCTTTGTTTTATGCATAATTTGCTTCAGCACATGCACTGAGCCAGTTTGAGTATTGTCCTTGCTTTCTTGTTCAGTCAAGTAAACTATAAATTTAGCCTTGAAAACTATCTCAATACAGGAAATATGTGGTGCCTTAGCAGCTAGTTACTCTTATATTCCTCTCATGCTAACTTTTATTGAAGACATAAACTATTGAACTTAACTGGTTACATTCTTTGGCTGAGGAGTATTTAACTAAATTAGTTACATTCTTTGGTTCAGGATAACGCATGATGGAGCCGCAATACCAGAAGACTTGATGATGCAGATGTTGGGAAAATGCAGTGCTAAATCTGAGGATGGCACTAGCCTGTTTGTTAGCAGAAAACTACTGAAGTTCATGAATGGAGATGTTCGGTACTTGAAAGAGGATGGTAAGTCCAAGTGGATCATATCTGTTACATTTGCCCGAGCTGTTGGTTCTGAAGTATGAAAGATGAGCTATAGAGTTTCGGCTGGCTACTAATGACAATGGGAAGTTAGATCTTAGCCGTTGAGTCTTGTGCGATGTTAGATTGGGAGTCAATGTTTTGCACTTTGAAGGATTCCTGTTTTTGTTTGTGTTTATGTTGTTGGTAAGTTATAGTTGGTAGAGAGAGAATGTACCCTGGGGAGTACTGAGACCAGACTTCTGAAATAAACATGTTTTTGTTCTGTAATATGCCAGGTCTTTCATTTTGCTAGTAATTGTCAACTTGTTTAGCCAAGATAAAAGCCTCTCTAAAATTCATAGCCTCCGCTGCTTTCGGATGAATAACATCCCATAAGTTTCCTCCGCATCCTGGAACAATAACTCCATTTTCATCTGGAATCAGACATCCAAAGTAGACGAGGAAGTCCTCACCAAAAACTACAGCGTCAACATTATAAATAAATCTTCTTTGCCGGACTACCACACCTTCCCACCGATTCAGATTAAGAGGGACAGAACAAAACTGTCCTGCTTGCGTATGCTGCCACCGTAAGAGAATGGTACTAGCCTTGTTCACACTTGATACCGAATTTTGAAAATGATTCTTCCAAACCATCTTCTTTCTATGAGACCATAGGTTCCAAATGTATTGCACAAAACAACTCTAGATCCTTCAGTGATAAATTTTCGAAACACTTCAAAATCTTTTGCTCTGTCGACATACCTTCAAAGTGTGAGAAATTTAATCAACAAAGATCCCGACATTGTTGTGAGTATGAGCAAAAAAAAAAGTACATGGTCCATAGTTTTCAAGCCTATTTTGCAAACTGGGCCTATTGGATGAACATCTACATGTTTAATCCTTAAATTCTCTAAGGTAAGAATGCAGTTTCCAAGAACTCTCCAAATAAAGTTTCTCATTTTTAGGGGAACGTATAACAACCACAGTTTTAAGCATTTCATACATGCAAGATCACCTAAATTTTATTAGAAATTCCAGTAATCAGTCTAACATCCGCTCTTTACTGTATACTTGCCCGTTTCTCCTTCTACCCACAGCCAAACATCCTCATTTTCGGAGTAACTTGGTGGAATCTAGAGAATCCTGGTAGCATCATGATAGTTAAAAATGTTCCGATCTCACTTTTTTATCAGGAAGAAACGAGCTATGCACCTTAGCATTGTACAGCTGCAGAATAATTGTCCAAGTTATCTTTAGATTATTTACGTCAGAAATCCAAGGATCATTCCATATATTAATAAACAAACCATTCCCCATTTTTTGAATACTTCCTGCAAAAATAAACTCTCTAGCCTCGACGGTACTACGCCACACAAAAAGATAAAAACTAGTTTGCCTTTAACAATCTGGATATAAAAGACCGGGGTTCCGTCATCAACCTCCACACATGTTTTCCTAATAAGGCTAAATTGAAAGCCATTCCCCATTTTTTTGGACTGCACAAGCGATCCCAAGACATCCATCTTATACCTCCCCTATTGTGTACGTTTCAACACCACCAGAGTTTATTCATTAGGCTCCCCACTTCATCACAAAGCTTTATTCGGACGAGGAAGAAGGGATGGATTGTATAACAGATTTCATTAAAATTTCCTTCGAAGATCGCGGTAAAATTTTACCTTTCCAACCTTGCATTCTACTCCAGACCTTTTCTTTAATAACGAAAAACTTCATATCTATTTCTTGCACATATTGGGTAAACCTAAATAAAATGCTGGTTCATCTTGAACACTCACCTGTAGAATCTGACTAATAGCTGAAGCTACTGAACTTGAGGTATTACAACTAAAGTGAATACATGATTTGTGAAAATTCCCTAGCTGACCTGAAGCATGTGCATAGTGATATAAGCAATTTTTAATATACTCAGCCTCTTCGGATTTTGCTCTAAAAAAAGATAACAGTTGTTATTCACTAATAATCATAAATTAAAAATTTTAAATTAATTTGCACACGTGTGAGAGGAAAGATGAAAACAAATGTTTATAATTTCAGGTGTTTTGTTTTTAGACTTGACACTTCAGGTTTTTTTTAAGAAATAATCTGCTACAATTACAAGTATAATCTCACAACTGCGGTTTATATTGATACACTCAGAGGAGGATATCTCTCTCAAGCCGTATGAAAATATAAAATTTATTTCTTAAGTGAAATACTGTTGCTACTTGGTTTATTTATCACCAAATTACAAAACTTTCTAGACAATACATAATATAGTCATCGAGGTCTAGCAAGATTGCTTCTTCATTCTCTTTCCCGTGATGCTTGACAAATGATGATATATATTGGCTTGATACACAGCCTTGGATATCTCTCCAAATTGCCATGCACCGAAATGAAATGTTTTTTCTTCTTCAGAATCCAAGATCACATGCAAAGTTTGTCTTGGCTTCTCATCTTCTTTTCTGATATACCTATTAGCTGGCTCAAAGGCACAAGGCACAATCCGAATTGGCTCAAAGGGAGATGCGTTAGGCCAAACACGCAGAATAACATGCAAACAGGTATGTATGTCAAAGAGCTGACCGCAAAGATAAAGGAAGGCCTTGCTTCTGAATTGGAGGACAAAGTGAAGAAAGTTGAGTCCGAATTCCAGGAGAAAGTAAAGAAAGTTGAAGAAGGTGTCGAGCTAAAGGTACAGCAAAACATGGCAGTTGTTCTTAAAAGACTTGCGGAAGCCAACCCGGATATAAGAATTGACATCCAGGACTTGTGCGTGATTGCTGCAAGTTACAATGATGATGGTACACCAATAACTGGTCGCAACAGCTTCTAGTACCAGTGTTTTTCAAGTTTATAAGCATATAACACTATCTATTAAGTCGTGAACTAGTTTAACTTTTGTTTATGTAGTTTCACTTTTGTTGAATGTTGGATAATGGATGTTTTAGTAGGGGGTTGGATGTTTTAATAGGATGGTTGTTGAATGGTTGGATGTTTTGGGAGGATATTTGTTAGATATTTGTTATTTTGGATGTTTTATTGAATTTGAGGTTGCCTAAATACCAATAGCACATTTTCAATTTCTTATTTGTCAAAGTGTTACATTAGCTTCATAAACTGTTACCGTAGATAGTGTAAAATGTTTGAGTAGCTTGCTTACAAATATTACATTGGCTACTAAAAGTGTTACAATAGGTTCTTAAATGCACCATAAAACTGAGACCCACATGCCACGTCATCAATATGGGCCCCACACTGTCACATCAGCATGCCACGTTGCATGCCGCGTTTCATGCCACGTCAGCATTCCATGTCATTTTGAAAATTCTGTGTCTCTCTAATGTAACATACATTTTACGTTATATTTGTACTGTTTTTTGTTATCTTAGGGGCCTATGGTAACAGAAAAGGCCATGTTACAGTAGGCGACGTTCATGTTAGATTAGGTACCCTAAGCTATCACCGAAAAAACTAACTTAAATTTAATGTTACCTTAGGCTGTTTTTGGCCTTTGGTAACATTAAAAGGGCCCTGTTGTAACAGTTTTTTTGGTTAAAACAGACTGTTTTTGGTGTAGTGGCCCATGTGCTATGACAGTCCTAGGTTTTGACCACTTTTACGTAACTATTAGTATTTATAATCTGCATTAGCCATTGATAGCTATTAGCCGTATAATTCCTTAGCCATAAGAAGTCACTTTGCTACAGCTTCCCTTAGCCATCGATAGTCACTTGTTTAGCAGTTGATCGGCTGACGTGGATAGCAGTTGGTGCTTCCCTTCATTTAGAAGTTGATGATTCACTTCACTTAATCTGAATTACATGGCATCAAATATTTACACTTAACCATCCTATTATATATTATCCATTGAGTCAACATGATTTATGAATGTATAATTGCATCGCTATCTTTTTATTGAGTTCTCACAAAAGAAGTTACAATGATCACATCATTTGATGAGCTACTCCTTCAATTGCTATCCTTTAGGACGGTTAGCAGTTGGAGGTTGCATTTCGTCTTGATATAATTATGCAAATATGGTTTTGTTTATCATCAGAATTTAGGCTTGATTCCTAACAATCTCCCCCAATTTATGACTGATAGAATAACAACCATAAGTTATTCCCTTGATGATAACAAAACACATCATAATAAATTAATCATTACGCGTGCATAACTGTGATATGCTAAGCTACCTGTAAATGAAATGTACAAGGAAATAATTTGAGGACAAGATGTTAATCTGAAAGTTGCTCCTTCCTTTTGAGCATGTAGGAAAAATATTCTTTCAGATTTCTTTGCAGTTTGATGTACCAATATGTCCTTTAAAAAATATCCCTTCATCCTTCACTTTGATAAGCTATCTTCTTTATTGATTCTTTGAAGATTTAGACTTCTGAAAATGAAAGTACAATTTTTCAGTTTTTGTCAAGTCTAGGCCTAGCTTCATGTCAAGAGTGCATATCCTTCATTAAAGAGCTAAGATAGATGTTGTAAGTCACTAAGTCTTTTCTTGTGATCAGACACTACATTTGGGTCAGTTCTGAAGTGAAGTGTGACTTCCCAACTTCTTAGGTCTTATTTGGGTGAAGTTTGTCTTAGAAAATTGCTCATCTGTGTAGGCAAAACACATGATTGAGTCATTTTCCTCAGACCTTTTCTCTTGTGATAGAAGATTTGAGTTTTAGAATACTGATTTATGTGGATATTTCTTATTTCTGATGGCTTTTATGTCCATTTTAGAAGATAAGATTAAAATACTCTTTTCTCAGGATTGATAGGCTATACATTAAACATAATTAGATCCTCGTTAAATTCAGTAGTTGATGTAACTTTGTTAGATATATTTGTGATGTCATGTCTAATTATGATTTGTGTTTAGTTTTCAGATCTTGACTAACAGGACAAATCAGGACTTAACTGGAAATCAGTACTTATACTGAAGTCAGAACTTAAGATATCAGAACTTAAGTTATCAGAACTTAAGATATCAGAAGATATTCATCAGGAGATAATATCAGGACTTAAGAAGACTTTCAGATAAGGAAGACGGCTGATTGAAAGGAAAGAAGATCAAGACTAAAACAAGAAGAGATATGCATGGAGAAGAATTATATGAAAAATAGAAGACTTGGTGGAAAAGATAACTAATTGATATATTTTAGGATGCAGACTTATATTCGATATCAATTAGAGATTATCTTATAACTGTGTGGTATATAAACACAGCATAGGGTTTACACTAGATGTGTTATTGTTATCGAGAATATTGTTAGGAATATATGTGCATTAGTTTGATGATATGTTTAACAAAACACTTAAGTAGAAATTTAGTGTCTGTAGCCTCAACGGATAAGACCACTTTGGCTATCCGTTGATGGTGTAGCTTTACTTAGAAATAAGTCTAGTATTGTAGCATATTTCAGTCTCTGTATTTAAAATTGTAATTCTTAGAAGTTGAGAGAAACTATGAGTCATGTTGACTACTAGATGATATGCAGATAGGAAGGCCAATTGTAAATATTTCATGCCTTGTAATTTTGTATAAATGAAGTGGTATCAACGGATGACTTAAAAGACCTTCAACGGATGAGAAGCTAAGCTTCAACGGATGTCTCTAAGCTTCAACGGATGTCTCTAAAGCTTCAACGGATAACATCCTTCAACGGATGAGAGCATCAACGGATGAAAGCTTCAACGGATAACATCCTTCAACGGATGAAGTCATCAACGGATGAAAGCTTCAACGGATGTTCTGCTAATCAGCCGTTGATAAGTGGTAGTTGTACCTACAAGCAGAGGCACGTGGGTTGACAGAGAAAACTGAGATGTGGTAGCCGAATTTCAGGATCAACAGAAAAAGCAGCCGTTCTTCTTTTGTACAAAGTTGCAATAAGTCAACAAAGTACTTGAGTGAACAGGAAAAGAAGCAAGTGAAGAACTTATTTTACTATTGTAATTTTATATTGTTTTTCACTTGTACACTTGGTAATATATATGAACCAAGAAGAAGCTAGTAATTAGATAGATTTTTCCAGAGCTGTTAAGAAATATCTTGAGAGAAAATTCATCTAGTTTGTACTAGGATGCAGCTGTGATCAACATTGTTGAACACAGATTTTCTAATATACCATCTCTGGTGGAACAACAAATCCACCAGAAAAGTTTTTAAGGTCTGTTGTGTTCTTTACATTTGTGCTTGAATATATATCTGTCTGTATTAGCTTAAAGCAATTCACACACTTGTTCTTCTTGAACACACAACTTTATAAACTGCTCAAAACTTGAAAAAGTTTTGAGATTTACATTCAACCCCCCTTCTGTAAATCTCATTGTTAGTCTTCTAGGAATAACAATTGGTATCAGAGCAGGCTCTTGACACACAAAGAGTTTAAAGATCTTGGAATCTAACAAAGATGAGTAAGAAGGATATTGGAGTAAAGATCCCAGTTCTTGACAAAGACAGTTATCACCACTGGAAGGTGAAAATGCACCTTCATCTACTCTCCCAAGATGAAGGTTATGTAAACTGCATTGAGAATGGTCCTCACATTCCCCACAAAGTAGCCACAGTTGCTACGGCCACAATTGCTGTTGGTCAATCCATTCCAAAACCCAGAGCAGAATGGACAATGGAAGACACAGAAGAAGTCCACAAGGATAAGAAGGCTATGAACATTTTGTTTAATGGTCTTGACAAGGATATGTTTGATAATGTGATAAATTGTTCAACTGCCAAAGAGGTTTGGGACACAGTTCAGCTGCTGTGTGAAGGTACAGAACAAGTAAGAGAGAACAAAATGCAGCTTCTCATTCAACAGTATGAGCACTTTCATTTTGAAGAAAATGAATCTTTAAATGACACATTCAATAGATTCCAAAAACTGTTGAATGGACTGAAGCTGTATGGTAGAGTGTACCAGGTGAAGGATTCAAATCTTAAATTTTTGAGATCCTTACCAAAGGAATGGAAACCCATGACTGTTTCCTTAAGAAACTCTCAAGATTATAAGGACTTTACTCTTGAAAGATTATATGGAATCTTGAAGACTTATGAACTAGAGTTGGAACAGGATGAGGTATTGGAGAGGGGGAGAAAGAAAGGAGGTTCAGTTGCATTGGTAGCTGAAAATGAGAAAGAATGCAGAAAAGAAACTGTGAGATCTACATCAAGCTCCAAAGATGGTGTAAGAAATCCAGAATCAGACAAGGGTAAAGGGCAAGTTGCTGAAAATGAAGACAACTCCAGTCAAGATGACTCTGATGGTATTGATGAGCATCTTGCATTTCTGTCCAGGAGATTTGCAAAGATGAAGTTCAGGAAAAACACTAGAGCCACTAAACCCCATAAGAACATGGTGGACAAATCCAAGTTCAAGTGTTTTAATTGTGGTATGAGTGGACACTTTGCAAGTGAGTGCAGAAAGCCAACCTCTGAAAAGAAGAAATTTGAACAAGTAGATTACAAAAAGAAATATTTTGATCTGCTCAAACAGAAGGAAAGGGCTTTCATTACTCAAGAAAGAGACTGGGCAGCTGATGGAGAAGAAGAGGATGAAGACATGGAATATGTTAACTTGGCTCTCATGGCTGATTCTGAGGAGAATGAAGTTAGTTCATCAAGCAACCAGGTAATTACTACTGATATAACACAGCTTACTAAAGAAGAGTGCAATGATGCTTTTAATGACATGTCTACTGAACTGTATCATTTGCGTGTATCTCTTAAATCTCTTGCTAAAGAAAATAGTAGGATTAAAGAGAACAATCTGTTTTTAAGTAATAGAAATGCTGTGTTAGAAGATAAGTTAATTGACCTAGAAAAGACTAAGCTGCATTGTGTATCTGTTGAAAATGAACTAGCTGAATCTATTAAGAAAGTAGAAATACTTTCCAATCAATTAGAGAAAGAGCAAGAGGTGATTAAAGCCTGGAAAACATCTAGGGATGTAAGTGCTCAAATTGCCAAAGTCCAAGGAATTGAATCATTCTGTGAAACTGCCTGGGATAAAAATAAAAAGAAACTGGAATTAATTGATGGACTGTCAACGGATGTGGAATCAACGGATGATGAAAGTTATCCGTTGAAGGAAGAAAAGGAACATCCGTTGAAGGTTCCTCAATTAAAACAGGCAGATGTTTCTAAAAGAGAAAATCTAAAGAAACTCAACAAAAAGTTTGGTTCAACTTCAAAGAACTTTGTCAAAGAAGGAGCAAGCACATCCAAAGATGTCAGAAAGGTGAATGTAGGGCACATGACCTTAGAACAGTTAAACAATAGGCTCAAGATGGTTGAGGATAAAAAGGAATCCAAAAGGAAATCCAACAGAAATGGGAAGGTAGGAGTTAACAAACATAACAATTACACACCTGACAAGTATGCTCCTAGAAAAAGCTGTGTGCATTGTAGTAGTGTTAATCATCTATCTGCTAACTGTAAATCTATTAAGAAATCTCCCATAACTGTACCCTCTTCCATGCCTAACATGTCTGTATCACCTCTACATGCTCTGCCTGTTATGTCTCAACAAAATCCTTATGCACATTTTGCAAACATGCCATATTTTAACAATTCTTATCTTGCTGCATTCAGTATGCCTCAATTGCCATACAATATGCCAATGTGGAATAACATGTATGCACAATCCATGCCTAATAATACTATAAATGTGCTGGATAATGTTGTGACTAACCCTACACCTCAACCAACCACATCTAAGACCAAGGTTGACTCAAACTCACCTAAGTCTAAAGATGCAGGAGGAATGAAGTCTAGGAGAAAGGCTAACAAGAATGGACCCAAGGAAACTTGGGTACCAAAATCAAATTGATTGATTTTGTGGTGTGCAGGAAAATAGAAGAAATCTATGGTACTTGGACAGTGGCTGTTCAAGACACATGACTGGAGATTTCTCCCTGCTCACAGAGTTTAAAGAGAGAGCTGGCCCCAGCATAACCTTTGGAGATGACAGCAAAGGGTTTACTATGGGATATGGCTTGATTTCAACAAGGAATGTCATCATTGAAGAAGTTGCATTAGTTGATGGTCTCAAGCACAACTTACTGAGTATCAGTCAACTATGTGATAGAGGGAATACAGTTTCCTTCAATTCTGAAGCCTGTGTTGTCACTAGTAAGAAAGACAACAAAGTGGTTCTAACTGGAGTTAGAAAAGGAAATGTGTACTTAGCTGACTTCAACTCTACAGATGCAGAATCTATTACTTGTCTTTTCAGCAAAGCAAGTTCAGTTGAGAGTTGGCTATGGCACAAGAAGCTATCCCATTTGAATTTCAAGACAATGAATGATCTAGTCAAAAAGGACTTAGTAAGAGGAATTCCTCTTGTTGAATTCTCAAGGGATGGTCTGTGTGATGCTTGTCAGAAAGGCAAACAAAGGAAAGCATCATTTCAGAAGAAGCTTGAAACAACAATTGATGAACCATTACAGCTGTTACATATGGATTTGTTTGGACCAGTCAATGTATTGTCAATAGCAAGAAAAAGATATTGTTTAGTGATTGTAGATGATTTCTCAAAGTTCACATGGGTCTGTTTTCTTGGATCAAAGGATGAAGCAAGTGAAATCATTATCAATCACATCAGGCAAGTCAATAATCATCCTGACTTAAAAGTAAGAAACATCAGGAGTGACAATGGAACTGAATTCAAGAATTTGACATTGAGGCTGTTCTGTGAAGAAAATGGAATCATGCATGAGTTCTCAGCTCCAAGAACACCTCAGCAAAATGGGGTAGTTGAAAGAAAGAACAGATCTTTAATTGAGGCTGCCAGAACAATGCTTGAAGAATCAAAGTTACCAACATATTTTTGGGCTGAAGCTGTTAATTGTGCCTGTTTCACTCAAAATATTTCTCTGATCAATCAAGCTAAAGGCATGACTCCTTATCAGTTGTTCAAGAAAAGAAAACCAACTCTAAACTTTCTTCATGTCTTTGGATGTAAATGTTTTATACTAAGGAATCAATCTGACCATAAAGGGAAGTTTGATGCAAAGGCTGATGAAGGAATATTTGTTGGTTATTCAGCTGGAAAATCTTATAGGGTCTACAATCTAAGAACCAACATTGTTATGGAATCTGTGCATGTTGTGTTTGATGATAAAAAGATTGATGGACTAACAGATGAGGAACATTATGAGAGACTCAAATTTGACAATATTGAAATATATTGTGATGATAGTGAAGAAGAGATTGATGGAGACGACACTTCAAAAGGAATACAAAATTTGCTCCTGGATAATGCACAAAATTCAGCATCCGTTGAAAGACATTGTGCATCATCCGTTGAAGTACTTAATAAAACATCCGTTGATCATAGCTCATCAACTGATAATCAATTTACATCATTAATTGATGGAACTCCAAGTTCCCTGCAAAGGACCAACAACTCAGGGGGAGTTTCAACTAATCAAAACTCTATCTCACATCATGACAATACTGAGATCACCTCATCTAGAGCTCATCTTCCACCTCAAAGGAAATGGACCAAGAATCATCCCTTTGAACTGATCATTGGTGATGCATCATCTAAAGTGCAAACAAGAAGAGCTACTCAAGATGAATGTCTGTATAGTAGTTTTCTATCTCAGGAGGAACCTAAGAAAGTGGAAGAAGCCTTATTGGATCCAGATTGGATATTAGCTATGCAGGAAGAGCTAAACCAATTTGAGAGAAACCAAGTTTGGAAGCTGGTACCCAAACCAAAGAACAAGAGTCCTATTGATACAAAATGGGTATTCAGAAATAAGATGGATGAAAATGGCATTATCATAAGGAATAAAGCCAGATTGGTTGCTAAAGGCTATTCTCAGCAAGAGGGAATAGATTTTGATGAGACATATGCTCCTGTTGCAAGACTTGAAGCTATCAGAATCTTTCTAGCCTATGCAGCCCATGCCAATTTCAAAGTCTATCAAATGGATGTCAAGAGTGCATTTCTAAATGGGAAATTAGAGGAAGAAGTCTATGTAAGTCAACCTCCAGGATTTGAAGATCCAAATTTTCCAGACTATGTGTATTATCTGTTGAAAGCACTCTATGGACTGAAGCAAGCACCTAGAGCCTGGTATGAAACATTATCAAAATTTCTTTTGGAGAATCACTTCACTAGAGGTACTGTTGATAAAACTCTCTTCTTTAGAAATGTTAATGGCTCTAGTATACTTGTTCAAATTTATGTAGATGACATAATATTTGGTTCTAAAGATAATAATCTTTGTAAGAAGTTTGCTAAGCTAATGCAAAGTAATTATGAAATGAGCCTAATGGGAGAACTAACCTACTTTCTTGGTTTACAAATTAAACAAGTTAGTAATGGAATTTTCATTAGTCAAACTAAATATATTCATGATCTTTTAAAGAAGTTTGACTTAATGGAATGTTCATCTGCAAAAACTCCCATGGCCACTGCCACCAAACTTGAATTAAATAAGACTGAAAGGTCTGTGGACATTACAAGTTATAGAGGCATGGTTGGTTCACTTTTATATTTAACTGCTAGCAGACCAGATATAATGTTTGCTACATGTCTGTGTGCGAGATTTCAAGCTGATCCTAGGGAGTCTCACTTAATTGCTATCAAGAGAATTTTCAGATATCTCAAGGGTACACCAAATTTAGGAATTTGGTATCCTAGAGAATCTGGCTTTGATCTAATTGGTTATTCAGATGCAGACTATGCAGGTTGCAAAATAGACAGGAAAAGTACAACAGGCTCCTGTCAATTCCTGGGAAACAAGCTTGTATCATGGTTTAGCAAAAAGCAAAATTCAGTCTCTACTTCTACAGCTGAGGCTGAATACATTGCTGCTGGAAGTTGCTGTTCTCAAATGTTATGGATGAGGAATCAACTCCTTGATTATGGACTTCATGTTGATAGAATACCTATCTTTTGTGACAACACAAGTGCCATAGCCATAACAGAGAATCCTGTGCAGCACTCAAGGACCAAGCACATTGATATTAAGTACCACTTCATCAGGGAGCATGTCATGAATGGTACAGTAGAACTACATTTTGTTCCAAGTGAACAACAAATTGCTGACATATTTACCAAGCCACTTGATGAATCAACATTCACAAGATTGGTAAGTGAGCTAGGTATGCTTAATTACTCTTAAAATTCATGTCTTCTTTGCAATTTGATGTGGAGCCTGAAATATATTAGTTGCTAGAACAAATTTGACTTTTAACAAAGTTTATTCCATCAACGGATGTTCCCTATCCGTTGAAAGTCAAAATTGCTCTATCAACGGATATTCATTATCCGTTGAAAGACAAGTATATCTCTGGAACTTTTATCCGTCAACGGATAAAGCTGAAGTACCTTTCAACGGATGACAATTTACATTATCCGTTGAAATGTCACATCAGACGTTTGAGGTGTTTCACAGCCGTTGATTCTATTTTCTTAACCGTTGATACCATACATACATCTGTATGTATTGGTTTTAAAGGTAGTTATTAGAATACTTACAGTTTATTCTTAAACGGCTGAAATTCACTAACACCTATTTATTGATTAATCCTTTATTTATTTTTTTTTTCTTTCTTTGAAAGCATATAAGCCCTTCTGATTGTTCATTATTACTTTACGCTTTCTTAGAATTTCAAGCATTTACCATTTTCTCTCTGCAAAACCCTCAAGTTATTCTCTGCAATTTCTACTCACAACAATGGCACCAGTCGTGAAGATTATGTCTCAATCTGGGTTCATCTACGAGAAGAATAATTTCATAGCTCTGGTAGAGAAGAATGAAGCCCACTCAGATTATCACAAAATGATGGACTTCATCAAAAACTGTAAACTTAGCTATGCAATGCTGGAAGCCCCAACGATTTTCTGTGAAGTAGTTGAGGAGATTTGGACAACTGCTGAGTTCAACTCCATGGATATGACTATCTCCTTCACTCTCAAAGGTAAAAATCACTGTATAAACTGTGATGACTTACAAGCATGTTTTAAATTACCTGAGAACAATGCCATGACACCACACACTGATAGTGATGTATCCAGCATGTTAGATTCCATAGGTTACTCTCTTAACTCTGCTAATTTAGGGGGTATTAGACGAAAAGGCCTTAGGAAAGAATGGAGTTTTCTTGGGGATGCCTTCATAAAGGTTTTCTCTGGGAAAATTAGTAATTTTGATGCCATAACTTCATCTCTTGTTAACATGTTCTATATGCTTGTTTCTGATAGGTACTTTAACTTTAGCAACTATGTGATGCTAGAATTAGGTACTAGATTAGGTAACAAAGCTAATAGACCTAATAACATCTATTATGCTAGATTCTTTATGTTATTGGCTAACCATGTTGCTGAAGGTTTAGTCATAATCAATGAGAATAATAAACTCAAGTGCTGGGCACAAGAGAAAAGAGTTCTTGCAGACTTGAAGAGAATGGATCTTAACAGCAGTGTGCAATTGGTATATTTACCAATCATGAATGCACCCCAGGTAGGTGAGGTAATTGCTTCTACAACTCCTACTTCTTCCAACCCCTCTATTTCTTTATCTTCTAGTGTGGCCATGAAATCTGTGTCAATGCCCCAACAGATTTCTACCAAGGTCACCAAATCCAAACTTTCAAAATCCAAGACAAAGAAAACCACCTCTGTTGTTTCTCAAAAGACAACAGTTGTAACAACAACCATTAACCCTGAGGGAAGTGATCAGGGTGTGAGTGGTGAGGGGAGGGGTGAACATCAAAGAAACCCCCAGGATAAGGAAGGAGAGTTGAGTGCTTCCCAAGCTAGCCAAGCCCCAGTTTCTCAAAAAGCTGTGGTGGTTGAAAAGGTCTCTAGCACATCCCTAGTAGCATCCTCCCAAAAGGATGTTACTATTGAAAAGAGTTCCCATCCAGGAACACAGAACAAAAGAGGGAGGGACACTAAAGCCAAACACTCACCTACAAAAGCCTTTATTAGAAGAAAGAAGGCTAGAACCCAATCTTCTACACAGGGTGCACACACTGCACAGAAACATCCATCTGTCTCTGTGCCTTCTCAAACTCAGTTTGATGTGACTCCAATAAATGTGGAGTCACAGCCCCATTCTCTCACAATAACTACACATCAATCACCAAATACTTCTTCACCATCTCTGGATGTGGATATGCTATTCCCATCAATTCCTGATTCTCCCTCTTTACAACTCAGGGAGAAGCCCCACTCAAATACAGGTGATCATCATCTTTTAGATGATTTGTTGGATCACCCGCAAATTCTTTCAGATATAATTGAAGGATCTGTATCAACACATATCAAATCAATCTATACAGATTCAACAGTTATATCACTTTCAATTTCATCTTCTTTTCCTTCTTCAATGGATATCACTCATCCGTTGACAAGTGGTTGCTCTTCAACGGATAAGCTTAACAGCAGTTATCCGTTGATAACAACAGTTTCAACTTCAACGGATATTCCACATCCGTTGATAGTCTCTACACAAATAACTGAAATGATTCCAAGTGTAGAAGACATGAATACTGTGCAATCACTTTTAGGATTGAGGGCAGGGAGTGAAAATTTGAGTGAGAGGCTGGGTTGCTCCCAGGCAAAAGGAGAGATTGAGAGCACAAAAATGCATGCTATTTCTTCCAGCATGGCAAAAGTCAGTGAGTGGAGTACCACCTTAGAAGGTGAAGGTGAGGGAGTGAGATGTGTGAGCCAGGGGGAGCCCCTGATGCAAGAACATAGAGAAAAAGAGAGAAAAGCAGGTACAGTTGATACAAGGGTGGAACCAGCCATTGCTCATGAGTCAATGATTGTGGATGATGCTGAAAAGGAAAGACAATTTCAGCAACATTACAAAGCTGTAATTGATAACATTTCCTTGGATGCTGACACTTTTACTCATCCTGTGACAGCCTATCAACTGTTGGCTGCACAGGGCAATGAGGAGGCAGAGAGGACACTACATCTAGTGCACTCAACAGAATCTCTTCAAAGGGATAAAGCTGCTATTAACAGGATGCCTTCTACAGCTGGTGAGCCATCTGAGGAATTTGGAGTAAATTCTGATGATGATGACTCTATTTCTTCTGATGGAAGCATGAACATAGGGGGAGATGAAGACCCTAGTTCCATTCCTAATCTACCTGAATGGGCCCTGACTAAGGAGCATAGAACAGGTGAATTCAATGTCCACCTGGTCAAACAAATCATCACTATTCAACAGGCCATTCAGAACACTTCAAATGCAAATATCAAGGCTATCCTCCAAGCTCACCTGGACTCACTGCATCTCATGAAGTTGCAGAAAGTAAAGCAGGATATGAGTCTAAATGATCTCAGGAAAGATATTGCTGACTTGAAATCCTTCACTTCAGAAAAATTGGATTCAGTCATGCCCTATGGTACTTTGCAGGACTTGGTTTCGAGATTGAAAAAGGAATCAGTTACTGAACAAAGGCTGGCCAAGTTGGAAGACAGAGTTCAAGGAATTGAAGATTCTGTGGCCACCCTTCTTCTCAACCAACAATCTCAAACCAATCTCCTAATGCAGCTGGCAAAAGCACAAGGCTTGACCCCTCTCCTTGATGATAACAAAAAGGGGGAGAATAAAAGGGAAGGGGAAGGAGAGCCCTCTACAAAGATTCAGATATCTAAAGTGCTAGTTCCTGCCATCACTACCTCTCCAATCATTCAAATCAAGGGAAAATCTGATGGAATTGATTTGATTCAGCTAGCAGCAGCTGAAATACAAATGAAAGAACAATGGAGGAGAATTGATGAAAGGTTGCAATTGGTGTTTGGTTCTACACAAAATAAATCAACATCTGTGAAATTTAGCACAAAGATTGAACCAATCAACATGGAGCTCATGCCAGTAGGGAGTCTTAAGGATGGAGAAGCTTCTTCCAAAGAGCTACAAGCTATAATCCTCAAGCCCAATGAAAGATCCAATAAGGACTCAACAAAGAATCCTTTAAAAGAAGTGGACTTTCCTCCTTCAAAAGATGATGAGAACAAGATCTTAGGCAGGAGTATTGCCTATCTCAAAAAGTCCATGGATGAGGCTGTAAGGAGAAATAGAGCTATTATCATTAGAGAGGGAAAGAGCATATGTGTGATGCAAGGACATCCCAAATTCTCAATAGCTAAGAAAGAAGAAGCCAAGCAATTAAAGGCTGACAAAAGAGCACAAGCAAAGCTTGAAAAACAGCTAAAGTCAAGCCAAGTTGAAGAAATGAAAGGAATTGAAGTCAGGGGTGAAGAAAAGATTGCTAACTTAGATGAGGTTCTTGGGAGCATATTTGGTGAAAATATGGAGGAAAGAGAGGAATGGCAGAAGGGAAACAGAAGAAAGGCCAAGGCACACAGAAGGAGTGAAGATAACCCTGAAGATACCAAATCTACATCTAAACCACTACCTTCCATACCTGAACCTTTTGTTACTGATCCCTCTATAAATATCCATGGTGAACCAATCATTCCAAAAGAGGAACCTATTGATTGGGACAACATCACATTGCCTACCTTTCTAACCACTCTTCCACCACCAAAGAAACAGAAAAGAAAACCAAAATCTACACCTCCCACAACCTCTAAGAAATTCACTCAAAAACAAAAACCTAAACCTAAGTCACCCATTTCTAAAGATGATTATGTTCACATCTGTGACATAAAAGAAATTTCAGACATTGAACTCTATCTGGATGAGCTGGAGGATGTAAGGGGAATAGCTGCCTACAGACAGTTACCAGAAAGATTAGTGTTCAGATATAAAGGAGCTGGGGAAAGAACATGGCCTCTCCACAGGATTCTAAATGAAGGCTACTCTACCTTGATCAGAGTCTTTTCAGCCATCAAAAAGGATTCTGGCTTTACCAGAACAGCCAAGACTGAAATTCTCAACAAGATTGCCAACATAAGGAAGACTTGGAGGGAACCAAATGCTTTGCCCAGAACCTTACTCATACAAGAAAGGGGAACTAAAATTCACAAATCACCTCATTGGTTGATGGAATTTAGAGATGACAAAGGAGTCAGAAGATTTTTCAGACTTGAAGACCAACTCAAGATTGCCAGCAATGAAACTCTCAAGGAAATGCAATCTAAGTTGGATATCAGTGATGAAGATGAAGCTGAATTCTTCAGAAAACTCCAACTCCAAATTGAGGGAAATGACAAAGGGCTAGGAAAGAAAACCAGGGAACAAAGAAGAAAATGATGTTTTGCTCAGGCTAGAGGAGCACCCTTGGAAATACTGTAAATCTTCAATTACCTCCTAGTACATACACTTTTGCAGCATTTTTTTATATTTCTACTTAGTTTCAATTCAAATATTTGTTAAGTGTTTTGTTATCATCAAGTTAACCCTGAATTTATGCCTACAGTTCTTATAGACATAAATAGGGGGAGATTGTTAGGAATATATGTGCATTAGTTTGATGATATGTTTAACAAAACACTTAAGTAGAAATTTAGTGTCTGTAGCCTCAACGGATAAGACCACTTTGGCTATCCGTTGATGGTGTAGCTTTACTTAGAAATAAGTCTAGTATTGTAGCATATTTCAGTCTCTGTATTTAAAATTGTAATTCTTAGAAGTTGAGAGAAACTATGAGTCATGTTGACTACTAGATGATATGCAGATAGGAAGGCCAATTGTAAATATTTCATGCCTTGTAATTTTGTATAAATGAAGTGGTATCAACGGATGACTTAAAAGACCTTCAACGGATGAGAAGCTAAGCTTCAACGGATGTCTCTAAGCTTCAACGGATGTCTCTAAAGCTTCAACGGATAACATCCTTCAACGGATGAGAGCATCAACGGATGAAAGCTTCAACGGATAACATCCTTCAACGGATGAAGTCATCAACGGATGAAAGCTTCAACGGATGTTCTGCTAATCAGCCGTTGATAAGTGGTAGTTGTACCTACAAGCAGAGGCACGTGGGTTGACAGAGAAAACTGAGATGTGGTAGCCGAATTTCAGGATCAACAGAAAAAGCAGCCGTTCTTCTTTTGTACAAAGTTGCAATAAGTCAACAAAGTACTTGAGTGAACAGGAAAAGAAGCAAGTGAAGAACTTATTTTACTATTGTAATTTTATATTGTTTTTCACTTGTACACTTGGTAATATATATGAACCAAGAAGAAGCTAGTAATTAGATAGATTTTTCCAGAGCTGTTAAGAAATATCTTGAGAGAAAATTCATCTAGTTTGTACTAGGATGCAGCTGTGATCAACATTGTTGAACACAGATTTTCTAATATACCATCTCTGGTGGAACAACAAATCCACCAGAAAAGTTTTTAAGGTCTGTTGTGTTCTTTACATTTGTGCTTGAATATATATCTGTCTGTATTAGCTTAA
Organism: Apium graveolens; assembly: GCF_009905375.1. Classification (NCBI taxonomy): domain Eukaryota; kingdom Viridiplantae; phylum Streptophyta; class Magnoliopsida; order Apiales; family Apiaceae; genus Apium; species Apium graveolens. Next base: position 144,074,060 of record NC_133653.1, read on the forward strand.
AGCAATTCACACACTTGTTCTTCTTGAACACACAACTTTATAAACTGCTCAAAACTTGAAAAAGTTTTGAGATTTACATTCAACCCCCCTTCTGTAAATCTCATTGTTAGTCTTCTAGGAATAACAAATATTATTCATTGTAACCCTAGCAGCTCTCGTGATATTTTTTCATCACTGAGAGAGAACGGTTCCATTGCAATACTATTTTATTAATAAGATTATTATGTGTTTCATACTTGTGTTCTTAATTTGATTTGATTGTACTATACACTGTATTCAACCCCCTTCTACAGTGTGTATGACCTAACAAGTGGTATCAGAGCCAATCTGTTAACACATATACAGTAAAGATACAAAACAATCATGTCTGAAGAAGAACAAACTGCAACCAAGCCCACCAAAATTGAAGAAACTCCAACGACTCAAATCCATAGTCGATATGAGACTATTAGAGTTCCAATACTGAGACCTTCTGAGTATCCCATATGGAAAGTAAGGATGTCTATGTTTCTGGAAGCTACAGATCCAAAATACCTTGACAGAATTAATGAAGGGCCACATAAGCCAACCAAGCTCTCTGTTGTAGTTGCAGATCAGCCAACAAAGACTGTACCAAAGGAGAAAAGTGAGTATACAACTGAAGATATCTAATCTATTGCCAAGGATGCAAAGGTAAGGCATTTGCTGTATAGTGCCATTGATAATGTCATGTCAAACAGGGTAATTAACTGCAAGACTGCAAAAGAGATATGGGATGTCTTGGAGATAAGATGCCATGGAACTGATGTAATTAAGAAGAACAGGAGGACTATACTCACTCAAGAGTATGAACACTTTGACTCAAAACCTGATGAGTCATTAACTGGTTTATATGACAGATTTGTCAAACTCTTAAATGATCTGTCACTGGTGGATAAGGAATATGATCTTAAATATTCTAATCTTAAATTCCTTTTAGCTCTTCATAAAAGTTGGGATTTGAAGGCAACTTCTATAAGAGACAATTATGTTCTTGATGAAACTACTCTTGATAAAATTTATGGTATGCTTAAAACTCATGAACTTGAGATGGAACAAAGAAGCAAGAGGCATGGGAGAAAGTCAAGAACAGTTGCTCTTAAGGCTGAGGAGGAATTCCCCAAAGTGGCTGTCTCAAAGAAAGGCAAAGGAAAGGCTCTCATCATAAAGTCTGATACTGAGTCATCAAGTTATGATAATGATGAGGATTCAGAAACTGAAAGTCTATCTGAGATGGATGCTGATGAAGAGATGATGAAATTGTGTGCTCTTATGGTGAAGGGTATCACAAAGATAGCCTACAGGAAATTCAGAAGGGGAAAGAAGTTTTCCAGGAAAAGTGGAAGTTCTGATAAGAAGGGATTCAGAAAATCTGAAGGCAAAGTAGTAAAGTCTGACAGAGGATATTACTCAAATGTTAAATGCTACAATTGTGGTGAGAAAGGCCACATATCTCCTGATTGCAAGAAAGGAAAAGGTGACAAAGGCAAGGCACTTGTCACAAAGAAGAAAAACTAGACAGACACTCCAGATTCTGAAGATGAGGAGAACTATGCCTTGATGGCAAATGCTGATAGCAGTTCTGATGCTGCTGAGTTAAAGGTACCTCAAACAACTTATGCTTTTCATACTGATAATATTAATGGGTTGAGATCTTATCTTAATACCATATTCATTAGCTATAGAGATCAGACTTTAACATGTGATAAGTTAACTTCTGAAAATCTGGCTTTTAAGAAAAGGAATGACTATTTAGAAAAAGAGTTAGTTATGTTCCATCAAACTCAGAAATAAAGAGATGATGCTTTTTATGTTAGAGATGAAGTGTTAAAATTGAATCAATCTCTAAAAACTGAGTTAGAAAAGGAAAGAGAGATTATCAGAACTTGGACTAACTCTGGCAGAACAACTCAGAATTTGCTAAGTAGTGGAAACTGGAAAGAGGGCTTAGGTTATGGAGATGATAAAAGTGAAATAGGAACTGAACTAATTAAGCCAATTACTGTTAAACAAACTAATAAGCCAAAGGTAAATACTGTTAAGTTTGTAGCTAAAACTGTAAAGTCTGATTCTGAAAAGATGAAAGATATTGAGACAGAAGTTAAGGCAGAGTCAACTTCTGATAAATTAAAACAGGATAAACCAGCTGAAGTTAACATAGGCTTAATGACAAAGAAGCAACTTAAGTATAAGCCGAAAGAGATTAAGAATGTAAACAAGGTCAAGTCACCTAGGAAAAATAGGAATGAAAAGGAAGGTGTGAATAAAAGAAATAATAATAAGCCTGTTCCTAATGCTCCTAGAAAGAAATGCTATAACTGTGGAAACTCTAACCATCTTGCTTCTTTTTGCAGGAAGAATAAGGATATAAACTCTTTACTTCCTAAATCAGGAGTTAAGAGTCAGTCTGTTAGCTTTAAACCACAAAATCCTTGTTTTCATTGTGGTAGTTTATGGCATTCCATTTATACTTGTAAGGAATATCATAGTTTGTACTATGATTATTATCAAATAAAATCTTCTTTGAAGAAAGTTGCTTTAATTCCTTCTAGTGTAAGTTATGATGCAAAGTATGATACTGTAAAATCTGATATGAAAAATGTTAGCATAAACTCTGAAGTTAAACCCGCTGCAAATGCTAACAAACTTAATAAGGCCAAAGGATCCAAGCAAGTCTGGGTCCTTAAAACTAATCATTAGTGGTCTTTGTGATTGCAGGGCTACAGGAAAAACATCTCAGTTCTGGACAGTGGATGTCCAAGACATATGACTGGAAATAAAGCCCTGCTATCAGACTTTGTGGAGAAGGTTGGCCCAGGAGTGTCTTATGGAGATGGCAACATGGGAAAAACTCTGGGATATGGCAATATCAATCTTGGGAATGTCATCATTGAAAAAGTAGCTCTAGTCTCAGGACTTAAACACAATCTGTTGAGTGTTAGTCAAATCTGTGACAGAGGTTATTATGTGGATTTCTTTGAAGAACACTGTGAAGTGTTAAACAAATCTACATGCAAAGTTGTTCTAAAGGGATACATGCATGGTAACATTTATGAAGCTAAGCTTTCAACAAGTTCTAATGGTTCTGCAATCTGTCTGTTAAGCAGAGCATCAATTGAAGAAAGCTGGGATTGGCACAAGAAACTCTCTCATTTAAATTTTAACAATATAAATGAACTAGTCAAGAAAGATCTTGTGAGAGGACTGCCAAAATCAGTATTTGCTCCTGATGGCCTTTGTGATTCATGTCAAAAGGCAAAACAAAGAAAATCTTCATTTAAGAGCAAGACCGAATCTTCAATTCTTGAGCCTTATCACCTACTACATGTTGATCTATTTGTTCCAGTGAATGTCATGTCTATTGCAAAGAAGAAATATGCTATGGTCATAGTAGATGAGTTTACCAGATACACATGGGTGTATTTCTTGCACACAAAAAGTGAAACTGCATCTATCTTGATTGATCATGTCAAACAACTGGATAAATTGGTCAAAGACTCTGTGAAAATCATAAGAAGTGATAATGGCACTGAGTTCAAGAATATGATTATAGAAGAGTTCTGCAAAGACCATGGAATAAAGCAGGAATTCTCTGCTCCTGGAACTCCACAGTAAAATGGAGTTGTTGAAAGAGAGAATAAAACTCTTATTTAAGCTACAAGAACTATGCTTGATGAAGCTAAGTTACCAACCTACTTTTGGGATGAAGCTGTACAGACTACTTGTTTTACTCAGAATGCAACACTTATCGACAAGCTTAAAAAGACACCGTATGAGATGGTGAAGAAAAAGAAGCCAAATCTGAAGTACTTTCATGTATTTGGATGCAAGTGTTTTGTTCTTAAGACTCATCCTGAACAACTATCCAAATTTGATCTAAAAGCTGATGAAGGAATTTTTGTTGGATATCCACTTTCCACAAAAGCCTTCAGAGTCTATAATTTAAGAACAAGGGTTATCATGGAATCTATCAATGTCTCTTTTGATGATAAGAAGATTACTGGACTTGAAGATTTCAATGATCATGATCAACTGAGATTTGAGAATGAAGTTTTAAATTCTGATTCTGTAAATTCTGATAGTCTAAATCCTGATGCTACAAACTCTGATGGGTTAAACTCTGATGTTATTGAAACTGTGGTGACTACGCTAAAGGAAAATGCACCTGTGCAGGGGGAGTATATTGAAGATCCAACCACATCTCAAGAAGCATCAGAACCTAGAACAAGCTCTTCAAGTTCTGATTCATCAAGTTCTGATGGGCCAAGTTTTGATAATTCTGGAAACTCAAATTCTGATTCATCAAGTTCTGATAGGCCAAGTTCTGATAATTCTGGAAACTCAAATTCTGAAGGATCCAACTCAGAGAGCATAATTTCAGGGGGAGTATCAGAAAATATTGATAGAGACAACATGGATCATGGGGGAGCATCCAGTTCTAGAGATCACCTTCCATCTGCAAGGAAGCGGACTAAAGCACATACACCTGACTTGATTATTGGAGATCCTGAAGCAGGTATTAGAACTAGAACATCAACATCAAATGAATGTCTCTATCATTCTTTTCTTTCTCAGGCTGAACCAAAGAAAGTGGAAGAAGCTCTTCAAGATGCTGATTGGGTACAAGCAATGCAGGAAGAGTTAAATGAATTTGAAAGAAATAAAGTCTGGACCCTAGTGCCAAGACCAAAGAATAGATCTGTTGTTGGTACAAAGTGGGTGTTCAGAAATAAAACTGATAGTGATGGCATAATTACAAGAAATAAAGCAAGGCTGGTTTCAAAAGGATATTCTTAACTGGAGGGAATTGATTATGATGAAACATTTGTACCAGTTGCTAGATCGGAAGCCATAAGGATATTTCTGGCTTATGCTGCTCACAAAAAGTTTAAAGTCTTTCAAATGGATGTAAAAAGTGCTTTTCTTAATGGAGAATTGAAAGAAGAAGTATATGTTGAACAACCTCCAGGTTTTGTAGATTCAAAATTTCCTAATCATGTCTACAGACTTGATAAAACACTTTATGGCATTAAGCAAGCTCCAAGAGCATGGTATGAGACATTAGCTCAGTTTCTTCCGGAAAGTGGATTTAACAGAGGGGCTATTGACAAAACCTTATTCTATCTCAACCATGGAAATGACTTACTTTTGGTGTAGATATATGTTGATGATATCATTTTTGGTTCTACAAATGACAGACTTTGTAAAAGGTTTGCCAAGCTAATATAGTCAAGATATCAAATGAGTATGATGGGAGAACTTAGCTATTTTCCGGGCCTTCAAGTCAAGAAGAATGAAGAAGGAACTTTTATTTGTCAATCTAAGTACACCAGAAATTTGTTGAAGAAATTTAGAATGCAAGACTGTTCAAGTGCATCCACTCCCATGGCCACTGCAACTAAATTGGATAAGGATACTGGTACATCAGTAGATATTACTGATTACAGATGTATGATTGGCTCTCTACTCTATCTAACTGCAAGTAGACCTGATATTATGTATACTACCTGTCTTTGTGCAAGATTTCAAGAAGATCCAAGAGAACCTCACTTAACAGCTGTGAAAAGAATTTTCAAGTACCTTAAGGGTACAGCTGATCTAGGATTGTGGTATCCTAGGGAATCAGACTTTAAGCTAATAGGTTACTCAGATGCAGATTTTGCAGGGTGCAAAATTGACAGGAAAAGCACAAGTGGAAGCTGCCAATTACTTGGAGGCAAATTAGTTTCTTGGTTTAGCAAGAAACAAAAGTCAATTTCCACATCAACTGCAGAGGCAGAGTACATTGCTGCAGGAAGTTGTTGTGCACAAATTCTTTGGATGAAGAATCAGTTACTGGATTATGGGTTAGAATTTTCTAAAATCCCTATTTACTGTGATAATCAAAGTGCTATTGCTATGACATGTAATCTAGTTCAGCACTCAATGAGAAAGCACGTCAGCATTAGGTACCACTTCATAAGGGAACATGTGATGGAAGGTACAGTGGAATTGCATTTTGTTCCAACAGATCAACAACTAGCAGATATGTTCACAAAACTACTGTGTGAAGATACTTTTACAAGATTGGTAAATGAACTTGGAATGGTTTCAGGTTCTTTCTCTAAATATGTTTAGTTTATGTTCTGATATATCAGACTTTATGATCGGTATTAACAGATATTACTATCTCTATGTAATATGTGCTTAAATTGAAATTTACCTAATTGCTGATTGTTGTCTGATGTGAATTTCTAAACTCTGATAGTGATATGAATGTTTCTGTGACTATTCAATCCAATGAGGATAACTGTGCTAGATGCAGACCTAGTAGTCTCTAATATACTAAAGATCCCATGTTTGAAGTAATTGTTTATGTGGAAATCTTTTAACATAAGCAAATTCTGATATTGAGTTTGGTTAGGTTTACTTTGTGTATCTTATTACTAAGTCAAAAACTAGAATAGTGCTTCTTATCTGGTAAGTTCTGATGTTGGTAAATCTTATGGATGTACTAAATGCTGATAAGCCTCACTTATTAAAAGAAAAAGTAAAGAAAAGAAATAAATATCAGGTACTCCTTCGAGATCTAGAGAAAAATGTATGTGGAAGGGAAGACCCAAGTGCATTGCTAGGTATTAAGTAATATGCATTAGAAAAGCAAAATAAAATTTTCTTGGTGACTTTTCACATTCTCTGATTACTGGAGAAATACTCTGATAATAGCATAAATTCTGATAAGCAGTTGTGACTCACTTACACTGAGGAGCTCCTGTAAAAAAGAATATCAAAAGATGCATAAAATGAGCACAAAAAAGTTAAGGTGGACTCATGCATGAACTCATTCTATAGTAGACTTCAGACTAATGACATATTTTGAGCAAAGTTCTTAGTTATGCCTTATTTTTAAGATGTACTGAAGTGAATCAGACTTTACTCTTTGTCTGATATTTAGCTTAAAGCACACACTTACACTCCATATGAATGATGAAAATTACTATGGTGATCAATGTTGTTTTAGATGAACAGTTTAAGTGTCAGTTGCATAAATTCTGAGGACAAGTTCTGATGATTAAGTTCTGAGAAACCATATCAGCATTTGTGTGAAGAATTACAGAATTAAACATTCACTTTTTGAGTTCAGAAGCCATATTCTGATGACCTTTAAATTCTGATAATAAGTCAAGTTCTGATGCTTACGTGGCAATATTTATTTCCTTGATTTATTTTTGGGTTAATACTTGAACGATTATATTTTATCATAATATTGGTTTAAGTGAGATAAAGACAGTCATAATTACTTGTTTAGTGGGAACATTTTTTTTTGAAAAACTGCATGTGCATAGTAATCATTACTTATTTCCCGTGCCCATTAACTACTGTCTTAACTACTGCATGGCTGACAGGTGTAAAGTCTGTTCCACTTCTCAATAACTGCTGTCAAGTGGAGCGTATAAGTAAAAGAGATAAAAGATTTTATAATCTTTTACTTACATTTCTTTCTATACTCTTTTTTTTTCTTATTTTCTCATATTCTCTGACGGTTTTCTATACAGACATTTTATCAAACACCTTTCAGGCACTCTAAATTCTCACTCATTTTCAATGGCACCCAAGGATATAATCTTTAATGGAGCAAAGTTCATCCCAAACAACTACGCTGCCATTCTCACTAAGAGTGAAGCTCTTTCGGAACTTCATTTTATTCAGGATTTCTTATCTCATAGTGAAATTGGGTTCGCTTTGACACAACCATCCATTTTATCTGGAACTCAAGTTCTGACGTTCTGGCGAACGGAAATTTATGATGATGGTGGTAAGCATGGGACTCCAAGCATCGTGTTTACAGCAAAGGAGGTTGAGTATGTTGTTACTCCATCCATAGTTCGAAAAGCTCTAAACCTACCTGAAAACTGTCAATTCAGTTCTGCTGTTGAGGAGCCATTGCTACAGCAAATGATGGCTAATTTAAGTTATGAGGAGAGTTTGGCAAAGTTGGGCCAACTTAAACGCCCACATATTCGAAGAGAATGGAGCTTTTTCTTTGATTGTATCACGAAGATGTTTTCCAACAAGTGCTCAAATTTTGATGCCATTCCTATTCTGACACAACAAATTGGGTATACATTCCTAAACCAGTCTCATTTTGATTATGCAAAGACTGTGTTATGTTTTATAGGAGATAGAATGAAAGAGGACAGGAATGTAGTTTACTTTGCTAGGTTCTGTCAGTTAATTTACAGTTACTGTACATCAGATGAACCACAACTAGCAAGTGAACACATAGAACCTTTTAGGTTAGCTAAGAGGGCTTTTACTGATCTCTTAACTGCTGACAACAAGAAGGGAGTTTTGATACCCCTTAGAATTCCTTTATCAGTAAAGCAAGCTCTGGTAAATGCTGATTATGATACCTATTCATTGATATATCCTGATGTCCAACCCAACAACATACACCAGCCATCAGAACCAACCATTAATCAAACACAACAACCACATCCATCAGCACATAATCAAGTGAAGCCTTCTCCTTCTAGAGCAAAGAGGACTAAGATAGTACCTCAAACACATCAGAAAAGAAGGAAGATGATTTTAAGAGATGAGTCTGATGATGAGGTACAGGTTCAACCATCAGCACCTGTTGTTGAAGTAGCTGAGAAGGTCATTTCTCAGACAGCTCAAGAAACTGGGAGTTCTAGTCCCCTAAAAAGGCTTAGAAAGCTAAACCCTGATGATCAAGCTCCCAGAGTCTCTCCATCAGCTAAGAGACTTAAAAATCAAAAAACAAGGAGGGTTGTAGAATCATCAATCTCTGCAGAAGGAATGGAAGCAGCAGCTGAGGAATGAGGTCAGGAATCTCTGATCTCAAAAGACCCAATTGTGATTGAATCTCTTCCCACTACTAAGCCTGACTTTACTGAAGCTCACAAATCTCCTATTCAAGAGCCAGAGAATACTCAAGAACATATGTCTACACTTCCTGTGTCTTCTATCATTGATCAAGTACATGCTGATAATCCACGTACAAGTGCTGAAATAGATATTCACAATTTGAATATGCCTGAGGTTCTGTACTTGGAAGCTCCAACCATTCCTCAGCAAACTCCACCAGCAACTCCACTGCTAGATGCTGATGTTCATGCAGATGAATCTTCTCTTGCTTCACATACAGTTATTCTTTCACAAGATGCTGATACTGAAGATTCTGCAAGTTCTGTTGAAATAAATGCTGAAAGTACTGGTTAAGCTGCTACAAATGAAACTGCTGATGGAGCTGGTCCTTCAGGACATGCACCTCTACAAACAGTTAATAAAGCTGATTTGATTAAAAAGTTTATGAGAGAGGATGCACCAGTACCTTGGAGTGAAACCTCCAGAGGAAAAGAATGGATCAAGGAGTGGAACAAAGTTGATTTTGTTCCTACTGCAAATATTCTTGTTGAGCACCTGGCTAAAGCTGATGAGATGCTGATGAATGATGACTTCAAAGCACAGCTAAGAGTTACTGCATTGAGTACCAGGATCCTTCAAGGTCAACACTCAATAACTCAAGCCAAGGTGAACAAAATTCAAGAAACACTGATTCAGCAAGACATGAATGTCAAATTGGACAAGAAAAGGTTTTTTAAGCCAGCCTTTGACCATATTGGGTATATAGAAAATACTCAAGAAAAGCAGCAAACTCAACTATCTGATATTTTAAAGAATCAAGCTGCTCAACAAGACCAACTCAATGAAATCCAAAACTCTGTAGAATTGCTTGTCTCCCTGCTTTTACCAGATGATGCCAAAAAGGGGGAGAAAATGATTAAGTCCAAATGCAAAACTGATCAACCACTGAAGGGTAAGGATGATGATAATGAAGACTAGGGAAACTCTGAAAGGAGTAGAGGTCTAAGTCAAGGCAGGGGTTCTTTATCAAGGGAATCCAGAACTACAAGTCAAAGAACAAGTTCTGATACTGGTAAAAGGATGAGTTCTGATGAACAAACTCGGAAACTTGATGAATAGATCTCTAAAAGGCTGTTCCTAAAGGACAATCCAGACATGGATATTAAAAGTCTGAAGAAAGAAGAGATTAGACTGAAAGCTGAAAATGACAAATCTAAGTCAAAGTCTAAAGCTCAAGTCATTGTAAAGAAACCACCTAAGCCTAAGGGCATTGTGATCAAAGAGAGGACAGATACTGAGGTATCTAAGGCCAAGTCCAAATCACAAGTGGAAGTTGATCCTAGATTCAAGGGTAAGGCAAAAGTTGATGAACATGTAAAGATATTTATGCCAACCATGGATCTGGAAGCAAAATCTGATGAAGATGCAACTCTGATTTTGAAGAAGAAAAACAATATTCAAGCAACCTCTGATAGAGCTCAAGTTGTCTTGACATCAGAAAAAAGGAAACCTCTGACATTGCTCATATTAAACCTTCAAAAATTCTACTACCTGGGTTTACTAAAGCTCAACAATCTGCTCAACCTATGAAGACTTCAACAAATGTTTTTAAGGGTAGATTGCTCCAAGGGAAGGAAGCTAGAGATAAAACAGGACTGGGTAATGCTGATGAGAAAAGAGTAAACAACTCTACTTTAGATCCTACATCTCTTTCTGAACCAGGAGTAGGGACAACTCCAGAAAGACTAAATCAATTGGAGTCTGTATAGATGGTTTACAATTTCAAGCTGAAAGAAGACATAATGCTTTATTTTATGACAGATGGGAGAGTATTCCAGATAAGAAAGAATGCAATTCGGTTGAAGTATTATGAAGAACTGCAACATGTTTTATTTCTACTTCAAGTGAAGAACATGTCAACAAATGGTGCTACTAGTTACTTAAAATCTGATATTCAAAGGCAGAAGAAACTTTACTCTGTAAATTCTGACAGACCATACTATCCAAAGTTCAGAGCTCACAATGGTGAAGTAGTCGAGATGAAGCCCAATACTGCCAAGATAACTACTTTTCTGGGTATTAAGGGTGTTAAATTTAATCTGGAGTCTGACAAAGCTTATCTGATCAGATTGGATCAGGAAATAAGGAAAGCAAAGATTAATGATCTCAAGGCTGCTATCTTTCAGACAGGAGAAGATACAGTTGAACTTAAAGATGCTAAAAGGAGGATGATAAATGAACTTGAATATGCTGAGATAACTCTTTTAAAGAACTATCTCAGAACAACTCCTGACATTCAAGAGATCAGAAATTGAAGCCAAGTCAAGGACTACAACTGTTAAGTTTTGAAGAATATACAGGCTAAAGCTGATATCAGACTTTAAGGATGGTAAAAGCTACAAGGAGTTATCTAGTCAAATTCTCATGTGCATTTGTACTTAATGTTTTTGACATCATCAAATATCTATTGAACTTGTATATTATGCTAATTTACAAGTTGGGGGATATTGTTATATATATTTGTGATGTCATGTCTAATAATGATTTGTGTTTAGTTTTCAGATCTTGACTAACCGGACAAATAAGGACTTAACTGGAAATCAGTACTTATACTGAAGTTAGAACTTAAGATATCAGAACTTAAGATATCAGAAGATATTCATCATGAGATAATATCAGGACTTAAGAAGACTTTCAGATAAGGAAGGCGGCTGATTGAAAAAAAAGAAGATCAAGACTAAAACAAGAAGAGATATGCATGGAGAAGAATTCTATGAAGAATAGAAGACTTGGAGGAAAAGATAACTAATTGATATATTTTAGGATGCAGAGTTATATTCGATATCAATTAGAGATTATCTTGTAACTGTGTGGTATATAAACACATCATAGGGTTTACACTAGATGTATTATTGTTATCGATAATATTATTCATTGTAACCCTAGCAGCTCTCGTGATATTTGTTCATCACTGAGAGAGAACGGTTCCATTGCAATACTGTTTTATTAATAAGATTATTCTGTGTTTCATACTTGTGTTCTTAATTCAATTTGATTGTACTATACACTGTATTCAACCCCTTTCTATAGTGTGTGTGACCTAACAAACTCTAACTAATTTTTTTTCTTCCTTGTTTTTTTTCTTGTTCTTTCCCTAGGACTTTGTGACTGCTTATTGGCTAGCAATTGCTATGCTGACTCTATGGCCAGTTTCAACTATACACTGAATTGTTGATAATTCAATGTTTTTACATATCTTCAGCCTAAGCCAATTCATAGCTTCCAAATGATGGAAATATTTTCTTTTGAGCCATTACTCCCCTTTGTTGATGCACCGTTATCCTTCTAGTAAATTCTTGATGTCCCTTGCTTCTTCTTATCTGAAAAGATTCATGAACAAAATTTACAGAGTTGTCTTTAGCTCCTCCCCAACTAGAGATTTCTTGCTCCCCCTTAGATAAACATATCTACATAATTTTCTTCTTTGTTTATTTTTCCCGCTTAGCTAGAGTTACTCCCCCTCAGCTAGAATTACTCCCTCTCATCTAGAGCTATGAGTTCTCTAGATATTTCCCTTAGAGTTTCCCCCCAGCTTGAGCTATAACTTCTGTAAGCTTAAACAAGCTTAAACTACTTCTCCCCTTTTTTAGCATCAAGGGTTTAAAATATCAGTAGTCTCAAAGGTCTTTAATTCACTTTGAGGATTCGAGAAGATAAACTTTCTCAATTAGAGTACTGAGTTTGTGCAACTAGAGTGTGACATACTGACATGTACTTTGCGACAACCTTCTGATGTAACACCAAGGATCTTCATATAGCATTGTTAGGATGTTAACACGCGCTAATAATACACACAAGCATACACGTTCGCAAGTAGCATAAGATTTAGATCAAATTCGTTCCCACAGAGACTCTTTGGTTAATTTAAGAATATGCACCTATGCAACAATGATATGGTTATTATTCAATACTAAGACAAATAACAAGTTGAGATTGTTTATAACTAAGAATTAAACTAACAATTATAACTAAGAGAACAAGAATGGTTGAATTAATATATATGATAAACATGGGATCCTAACTTCATTAAATACTTCATTCAATAGCCTTTTTGTTCTTAATCTTAGCATGTAATGGTGATGACACTAATCAGATAACATGAAACTAGTAAACGCCAACTTTCGTTGTACGAATACCCTACTACCAAGCATCCACAAAAGAGATAGAAGTTGAATAGACACCAATTATGCTTAGTCCTTATATGTCTATAAGAATTGAAAACATAACGGTTTAATGCGCAAGTTATCTAACGTGATTAAATAGGGCAAGTAAGATGGTTAAAATTACCTACGAATCATGCATAATAATAACACATGAACCTATGCTAGCAATGCAAGTTCTAAACCTCAATATTCACTGTCGCTTTAATAGAGATTAACACGCTATCTTATATGTTAACTACGCACATAAGACGAATAAGCACAACCAATACTAGGTTATCATACAATCACCACACACTAAGGTATCGAAATAATTTAACTACAGAAATCCATAAGTAAATATGTTAGAACCCCACGATAACGATTAGTTCATAAATGAACTCATCGTCACCATGGGTTCCAATGAAAGCATGATATAAAACAATATAAGAGTATTAGGGTTCAAGAACAAATCGAAAACAAGCATCCAAGTATTAACTATATTAAAGAAAACAAAAGTCTTCTTCTCCGTAGCCTTCTCGTGCTCTCTAGGTCTTCTTATTGTTCTCCCAGGTCTCCTTATTGTTAAAAACGTTTTTTTATTGGTATATATAGGCTCCAGGATTACTAGAACTCTCAAAATCTTCAATTTCGACTAAAATCAGGATTCTGGTGCAGAAACTGGGCACGGGCGTGCTGCTCCAGGGCGCGACCGTGCTGGAATACTATTTTCAGCGGTCGTATCTTGAGTTCTGCTCGTCATAATTAGGCGATTTAACTGCCCACACGAAGCTAAAGAGATCCACTACAACTTGAGAATGGCCTAAGATTCCAGTTCTGATCTATTTTCAGCTTATTTCTTTGCAAAGATCCTTTCTTCATTTAATTGATGCCTGAAATGCACAAACACAAAAATACATCAAAAATACCAACAACTTGAGTCCAAAACACCAACTTAAGCCTGAAATGAAACGTTCGAAGTAGATATAAAATCCACTTATCACACCCCCAAACTTGAATCGATATTTGTCCTCAAGCATAAACAGACTCAAAACTACAAAATAAACCTAATGCATAAATGCAACTACGCGAATGCAACTAAATGATAATGCAATCAATCCCCTCAAAATAACCATAACCAAATAAGTAAGCCAATGCCTCTAAGAATGCAACAACTCTAAACAGAGTTCAAATAAACCCCACAAACCAACTCACAAACCAGAAATGTGCGTTTATGGATGCTTACCAGAAATACTCTTGATACTAGATCAATAATCATAACTTATCTATCATCAAAACAATCACCAGTTTATAACTAGAATAGACATTAAACGCATAATGACTCACACCACCTTCTTTCTACTAGAGTTATACAAGGATTCATGCTATTATTGATCACATAACAAAGATGCTTATTTGACCGTGCAATGAATGAGGTCCCAAAAGACTTATGCAATAATACCCATGTAGCGAGCGTTAGGTTAGCGGATCCCAGACTATCAAAGCCTTAGGTCACTAGGCACAAAGTCCCCTAGAACTTAATAACTCGAGTATTAAAGAGCTCACTCTTGATCAATTATGCATAAACACATACTTTTTTTCTTTTCTTTCTTTTTTCTTTTTTTTCAACGATTTATGAATGAGTGTGTTTCGCTCCTTCTCACTCAACCCTAGACTACTCATATAAATATGAGATGGCTACTAGCCATTTGACGCCTAGCCTTATTTACAACAAGCAATGAAATCCAAGTTTTTCTCTAGTTTAAAAATTCAGTGTTCTTTTATCATTACGAGAATAGAAAAAATTCTAAATATCAACCAGTGATTAAATCTCAACTAATAAACAAGAATAATTATGATCTAGATCAAAAGCAATCCTATAAGACTTTGTGATAATTTTTCTTCTGGCATGTAAATCAATTTTTTTAAGACTTAAACATCCCTCTATTCGTCATCATCACACTCAAACCAACATCAACTTATTAAATAACATAGTTCATCTTAAGGGATCATGATAAATATGCATGCAAATGCAACTATATGAAATCACATAAAAAAACAAACAAAATGTCCTATATGAATAATCATGCAAAAATATGAATGAAATACAACTAAACATGCAACATGAATCTATATGAACTATATGGACACACACACTACTAACCCTTACATTATCATCACCAAACTTAAAATTTTCAATGTCCTCATTGAAGGTAATAATAAGGATTTCGGGCATACCTAGTCGTCAGAAAGATCACCCTCCTCGAGTGGAGGATCAGGTGGCCAATCAACCTCGACACCAGTGGCTCGGAAAATAGTTCCTAAAGCCTATGTCAAATCTGCAGCAAAATGATAGTGAATATCGTGCATGGCTTCCATACGCCTAGTCACTCGCCTGTACTTCTCATTACCAATACCAGTCCTATCAACTGCCTGCTACGCATGAGAAGAACCCTTTGTAGGCACTAGAGGATCCGTTCGGCTACCCTCTTCATCATCAAAAATATATCCCAAGCCCTTATCATGGGGTGCACCTAAGAATGCATAACTCAAGTGATCTGGTAGTGGGTTGAGCTCAAGTGTGGGAGCATCTTCATTAGACGGCTCGAGACGCTCTTGAGAAACGTTCATCTTTGCTAACCCAAGAGAATCGAATGGCATATCCAACTTCCTCTTCCACGAAGGAGCATTCAAATACTGCAGTTGTTCTGCCCGTTCTTCATCTTTACTATCAAATTCCCCCATTAAGGTATCTGAGTTTGGCAATTGCTCAAGCTCTGAATTCACGACAGAGTCTACCCACTCTACTTTAAAGCACTCCTCTTTAGCTGTGGGCAACTTTATTGCCTTGAACACATTAAAAGTGACCTTATAATCATGAACCTTCATTGTAAGCTCCCCTTTTTGCACATCGATCATAGTACGACCTGTAGCTAATAATGGTCTTCCCAAGATGATGGGAATCTTCTTATCTTCCTCGAAATCTAGCATTACAAAATTAGCAGGGAAGATGAGTTTGTCTACCTTAACCAAGATATCCTCCACTATTCCTCGCGGATAAGCGATGGAATGATCAGCTAGTTGTAATGACATGTATGTCAGTTTCAGATCAGGTAGACCAAGCTTCTTGAAGATAGACAAGGGCATCAGGTTGATGCCAGCTCCCAAATCACATAAACACTTGTCGAAAGAAAAGTTTCCAATAGTGCAAGGAATAGTGAAGCTTCCAGGATCTTTAAGCTTTGGAGGCAACTTCTGTTGCAGCACAACACTGCATTCCTCCGTAAGAGCAACGATCTCTAAGTCATCGAGCTTCACTTTCCAAGAAAGAATACCTTTCATAAACCTCGCATAGCTATGCATCTGTTCAAGAGTTTCAACGAAAGGTATGTTGATATGAAGTTTCTTGAACACCTCCAGAAACTTAGCAAATTGCTTATCTAACTTCTGCTTCTACAGCCTCTTAGGAAAAGGAGGTGGCAGATAGATCTGTTTCTCCCCTGTATTACCCTTAGGAGGAGTGTGTCCCATAGTTTTCTTCCTTGATTCCACTTCTGCTTCCTTCTGCACATCTTCTTCAGCCAAAACTTCAGATTCTAGAACTTGAGATTTTTCAGAGCTTTCAACCTTCCCAGACCTCAATGTAATTGCCTTAACCTGCTCTTCTATTTCCCTCTTGCCTGGAAATTCTATATCACTAGAAAGCGTTCCTGGTAGTCGATTCAATAAGGCGTTAGAAATTTGTCCTATCTGGTTCTCCAGAGTCTTGATTGAAACAGCCTGGCTTGGGCATATAAGAGCCTGGTTTTTGCACATAAGCCTCAACTCCTCCAATTCAGATTATTCATTCGAAGATTGACCTGCATCATGAGTTTGTTGTTGAAGTTTGAGTTGTTGTCTTGGTGCAAATTTTTACTGAAAACCAGGAGGGTTGAATTTCTTGTTTCCAAACTGCTAGAACGACTGTTGCATCGTATTCTGATTGTTGCTCCAGCTGAAGTTAGTACAATTCCAGTTGTCAAGATGATAAGTGTCTAAAACTGGTTGTTGTGATCTCTGAAAGTTGCTCCCAAACTGAACTGATTCACTAGATATAGTGCATTGCTCCATCGCATGCGAACCTACACACAGCTCACAAACACTGGTTATCCGATTAACACCATAGTTAGCCAGATAATCGATCTTCATAGATAACGCCTTTAGTTGAGCAGTATTAGTCGTTGCTATATCCACGTCAAGAACTCCTGCTACCTTGCCCTGTGGCAATCACTAGGTTGGATACTAATATTCATTAGCAGCCATCAGTTAAATTAGATCATAAGCTTCATCGTAGCTCTTAGCCCATAAGGCTCCACCTGATGCTGTATCGAGTATGGGTCTGGACTGTGCTCCCAAACCATTATAAAAATAATTGATGATCATCCAATCAGGAATTCCATGATGTGGACACTTCCTAAGCATCTCCTTGTAGCGCTCCCAAGCTTCATATAAGATTCTCCTAATTGCTGCATAAATTGAGTAAGAGCATTCCTCATTACAGCAGTTTTCGCCATAGGGAAGAATTTAGTGAGAAACTTTTGAGCAAGATCTTCCCAAGTAGCAATCAAACCAGCTGGTAGAGAGTGTAACCAACTCTTAGCCTTGTCCCTCAGAGAGAATGAGAATAGTCTCAGTCACCTCATCCTCAGAAACACCGTTGAACTTGAAGGTGTCGCAGATCTAAATAAATCCCTAATGTGCATATTGGGATCTTCCGTTGAAGAACCCCCAAACTGGATTAAATTCTGCACCCATTGAATCGTGCTAGACTTGATTTCAAAAGTATTAGCCGAGATGACTGATCTGACAATGCTAGACTGAATGTCACTAATCTTGGGTTGAGAAAAATCCATCAAGGCTTTCATTCGTGCTGCTGGATCTCCCATTGTAATGAGTACCTGAAACACAACAAGTAAACTGTGAAAGTAAAAGAGTCTGAGTCAGTGAACTTTAACGACCACTGATGACAAGCACATAAACTAAAAATTAACACCGAGTCCCCGAAAGTGGCGCCAAAAGCTTGTTAGGACGTTAACACGCGCTAATAATACACGCAAGTATACGCGTTCACAAGTAGTATAAGATTTAGATCAAATTCGTTCCCACATAGACTCTTTGGTTAATTTAAGAATATGCACCTATGCAACAATGATATGGTTATTATCCAATGTTAAGGCAAATAACAAGTTGAGATTGTTTATATCTAAGAATTAAACTAACAATTATAACTAAGAGAACAAGAATGGTTGAATTAATATATATGACAAACATGGGATCCTAACTTCATTAAATACTTCATTCAATAGCCTTTTTGTTCTTAAACTTAGCATGTAATGGTGATGCCACTAATCAGATAACACGAAACTAGTAAACGCCAACTTTCGTTGTACGAATACCCTACTACCAAGCATCCACAAAAGAGATAGAAGTTGAATAGACACCAATTAAATATAATGGTTTAATGCGTAAGTTATCTAACGTGATTACATAGGGCAAGTAAGATGGTTAAAATTACCTACGAATCATGCATAATAATAACACATGAACCTATGCTAGCATGGAAAGTTCTAAACCTCTATATTCACTGTCGCTTCCATAGAGATTAACACGCTATCTTATATATTAGCTACGCACATAAGACGAATAAGCACAACCAATACTAGGTTATCATGCAATCACCACACACTAAGATATTGAAAAATTTAAGTATAGAAATCCATAAGTAAACTGTTAGAACCCCACCATAACGATTAGTTCATAAACGAACTTATCGTCACCATGGGTTCCAATGAAAGCATGATATAAAACAATATAAGAGTATTAGGGTTCAAGAACAAATTGAAAACAAGCATCCAAGTATTAACTATATTAAATAAAATAAAAGTCTTCTTCTTCGTAGCCTTCTCGTGCTCTCTAGGTCTTCTTATTGTTCTCCCAGGTCTTCTTGTTGTTAAAAATGTCTTTTTATTGATATATATAGGCTCCAGGATGACCAGAACTCTCAAAATCTTTAATTTCGACTAAAATCAGGATTCTGGTACAGAAACTGGGCACGGGCGTGCTGCTACAGGGCGCGGCCGCCCTGGAATAGTTTTTTCAGCGGCGCGGGCGCGCTGACTCAGGCGCGGCCGCGCTGACATTCTGGAAAAATTCTGAAAATCCTTCTTTTGACCTTATCTTGTGTTCTGCTCGTTAGAATTAAGTGATTTAACTACCCACGCGAATTTAACAAGATTCTCTACAACTTGAGAATGGCCTAAGCTTCCAATTCTGATCGATTTCAGCATATTTCTTTGAAAAGCCCCTTTCTTCATTTAACTGATGCCTGAAATGCACAAACACAAAAACACATCAAAAATACCAACAACTTGAGTCCAAAACACCAACTTAAGTCTGAAATGAAGCGTTCCAAGTAGATATAAAATCCACTTATCAGGCATCTAGTTATACTTGTATTTCACTCATGTTCTCTATTTTCTTGCATCAAGAGCTCCCCCTGGCTCACACATCTCACTCCCTTATCGTCACATTTTAAGATGGAACATTTATCTTCACTTGTAGAGTGGAAAGAATTGCCCTTCCCCTCATTCACCTCTCTTCTTTTTTTCTCACATAAACAGTTCCATATTCTCTATATATTCACTCGCTCCCCTCAGACTTAGGGGTGTGAGAATGATTATTCTTAGTAATTTGTAGAAAGTTTGCAAAATATACTAATATCCATTGCTATAGCTGTTAGGTCTCAATATGTTTGTAGAAGGGGGGTTGAATACAAACAATACCGTTTAATCGAATAAAATGCGGAATAAAAAAGTGAAACAAAATTTAAGTTAAATAAAACTATTATTAAACTTGAAAGGTGTTACAACAACGGTATCGTTTACAAGGGATTAATCTCAAATCAATTATTACAAATCTAGAATAAATTCGACATGAACTTTTTCTATTTTTGCAATAAAAAGATCAAATGCTAAAAGCGATTTGAGATTAAGTTCTAGGGATTTCGATCCGCTAGATAGTTACACAAGAACAAGAAAAGGATTTCTAGTGGATTAGATTTAACAATAAATACTAGAAATAAATGATCTGTGTATTTGCAATAAGTTCTCTGCAGGTTTCTTTTGTTCTGTGTTCTGCTGAATTTGATATTCAATACTCTGCTATTCTTTGAAAAACAGCTGCTCTGCTTTATATTGAATCCTGTGATTTTAATTGGCAAGACAATCCATTTAGCTCAGCATGACAATCTTTTGAACTGGTAAGACTTTCGGTAGGACTATCAATTGAACTGATAGGACTTTCGGCAAGACAATCTAAATGCACTAGCATGACTTTCGGTGTGACTATTGATTGTCATACCGATTGTCTTGCTAATACAAAAGATAGTCTTGCTGGATTAAAACAGATTTTAATCAAATAATAATTCTGAATTAATTAATCAATTAATTCAATTAATCAATAAATTAATCTTTGCAGATTTAATTTATTCTCTTAATTAAATTATATGACTTAATTAATTAATAGAGAATTAATACTAATCTTAAGCAGCAACCATTCTTCTGAAAATCTTCTGAAAATCACTGTCAATTATGAATCAATTCCACCACTTCAATGTTGACACTTGATGTACTGTCTGGTTCATGAGTGACTAACTTCCATGACGTTTCTTCATGCCTTGACCTTGATACTCTTGATTTTCTTCAGACTAAATCCTTGTAATTAATTGATACCCTGACGAGATCTCTGTCACTTGATTAAATCCACAATCTTGATTTATATCACTAAGGCTTGATCAATTTCTTGAGCTTCTTCCAGTGAATTAATTCATCAAGTCTGTAGAAGAACAATGTTACTTAATCCTTTGACATATGTTACTCTGAGAGATTTCTCGGACGATAGGACCACTATTTACTTGTTACATCCTTATTTGAGTTGAGTTAAATCCTCGAATAAACAATTAGGCTATGACATATGCCTTTCAATCTCCCCCTATTTGTTTGTTAGACAATAACAACAAATACCTAGAGGATAACTCAACTAACAAATAAGAAAAAGATATATACAGTAATGCAAAGTAAATAGCAGAAAAGTTCTGGATTATATCTAACATTTTCCAGATTCCAAAAGAAATTTACAAGTGAATACAAGATAGATGTTCCTCTAGTCTGAACATATAACTACATTAGTCTATCTTGATTCATAAAGCTCTAATCATATTACATTGAGTTTTGAGCTAATTGAATTCAGTTGTCTTCCCTTCCGAATTCACCTTCTTCCAAATCTTCACCTTCTTCCAAATCTTGAAGCAACTCCTTGTCAAAGACACGATCCTTTTCTGAAGTGAAGTTGTCTGGCCTGATTGGTTGAACTCCAACTGTCTTTAGCTTATTCTTGAGTTGATTGTACCTTTTAATATTCTTTTCACAATAAGCTTGAATCAGATCAGCTGCTTGAGTTTTCAACATGGATGAATATCCAGCAGTTCTTAAGTGATGTTCCATCCAGACAAGATGCTTAGGTGAGTAGTCTTTAAGAGATTGTGAATCGAGCTGGAAGATTTGAAGACAGTCAAACTTAAAGAATCTTACCTGATGAGGATTGTTGACCATTTGAGGACTAGCCCTGCTGGCAAACTCTTTGAGCCTTTCTCGAAGAACTTCATTCAATTCTGATCTTCTTTTGACTTTGTTGAGAAGAACCCAAATCTCTGACAAAGAACGATTCTCAAACAGATGAAGTGACACCTTGAAAGATCCTTCGCTGTGACAATATACAAATATGCTCATCTCATTTAGGGATCTGTCAAAGGCAGCTGTGATCCTTGAGACTTCAGTCTTTATAGCATTCATGTACATGTCATTGTTTGGATTAGAGATCTCCAGCTTGTCCAGAAGATGTAGAAACTGCCTATCATTATTTGTGCTCAGCTGAGGCATATCAAGTACTCTCCTAGCTTCATCCCATTTTTCACCAATCTTCAGTCTGACATCTCTTCTCCTTTCTTGAGCCTTAATGTCATGAAGACGTTGCTTTTGAAGAGTTTCTGTTCTTTGGATGTCTTTCCTCATGTAAATGATCTGGGATACCATTTTGAGTTCATCTTCTTTTCTTTTCAACTCTGACTGCTGCTGCTGAAAATCTTTCTCAAACAGAGGATCCACTGGAGCTTCCTCTTCCCATTCTCCAAAATCACTTTCCTCCTCAGCTTCAAAGAAACCATCTTTATCTCCCAAGACTAGTTCAGTGGGAACGTCACAAATATCAAAGTCATCTTGTTCTCCACTATAGTAGATATCATCAGGCTTCCCTGTGCCTCCAGCAGATGAATCTTTTTCTTTTCCCTTTTCACTTCTCCCTTTCTTCTCCCCCTTAGTTGAGGAATCCTCTACAGACTTTCCCTTAGATCCTTCATGACCTCCATCACCTCCAGAGCCTGAGCCTCCACCAGATGGCCCTTCAAAGAAAGTCCTTTGTTCTTCATTGGGGCAGTGAGAATTTTTGATCATGAAGTACAAGTGCTTTATCCCTTCATTCAGATGTTCCATACCCGTCTCTATCTTCCGAAATCTGGAGGAATCCAGTGAATGATTCATTTCAACCAAGTCTTCAAGAGAAGTCATTCTTGTATGGAGAGAGCAGAAGTTTGAAATGTCTTCAGCTGATAACGTTAGAGATGCCTGGATTGAGTTAAGCTTTGGTACAACAGATGTCTTCAAATCTAATATTTCAGTCCTGATGAGAGCCAGCTGATTATTGACAGAGGTGGAAGAAGAAGACCGTTCAACCACTTGTGCTTTGAATGATTTAGCTTTAGCCTGACTTTTCGCAAGTTGTTCCTTGAGATCAGCAATTTGAGCTAACAGATTTTCAGTATTTGTGTCTGTGTGTACGCTCACCTGAATATCTCTCCTGTTTAATTCACTCAACTCACGTGCTTGTGTATCTCTCAATATAATTGCTCGTGAGGAGTCTTCCTGATGCTGATCTTCTGTACCTGCAATTAAAATCACCCTAGCCTCTTCAAGAGAGGTCAGTGGTGGTGCAATGGGAATTCGCGAGTCCCGATCCTCAGTCAAACCTATCTTTTTATGTGAAATAGATGTCTGAATTGCTTCAGGGATAGATTGACCGAGTTGCCCTCCACTTTCTCCAGATAAATCTGCGAGTGGAGAATCCGGTGAGGGAGCCAGAGGTGTTGGATTTGGGAGGGGAGAAAATGACTCTTTTAAAGGTGGCTGAGAGTCAGATTTTCCCTCAGAAGCATGTGACTGCTCTTCTGCCGTAACTATGGCAGGCACTGTAACCGACTCAATGTGCACTCCTCGCTCCGTGTCCTGAGTATCATCTACTGGCCTGTTTGCTTCCATTATGAGTAATGGAATTGTGCTTGACTCAGTACAGGATGCCATGACCCTATGGCGAATTTCAATAGATTCATCCTGTTGAGAGAATGTTTCTAGTAACTGTTCAGTGGCCATTTCAAAGTCCATGTCCTGTTGGGAGGACAAGGATGGGCTTTCAGATGCCTCAGTAAATGTTCTTCTTTTCTTAGGTGGTGGCAGAGCTGAGGGTTCATTCACATCCACTAACATACTACTTCCTACTAACCTTCTAGGCAACATTTTAGACAGTGGGGGAGAGGTTGAGATAGGTTGTGACTCTGTGTTTGGCTCTATGACCTGGGATTGAAGCTGTGGTTCTACAACTTCATGGTCAGTCCTATCAACCACTGGGGGTCTTTCAACAGAAGTAGGAATAGGTTGAGTTTGAGAAATTATTACCTGTAGAGGAAGAGCATCTGATGTTTGAGCCTGGGTGGTTTGAACCACTGGAGGTTGAGCTTGCTGTTCATGACCGGGAAGATTGAAGATAGGTAAAGGAATGTAAGTGGCCATGAAAGCAGATACAAGTACTGGAACTTGCATGAATTTGAAGGTTGTGTCTTGGCGAGTGTAAATCTTTTTGCTTACTGGAGGGGGTTCGGTTACTGAAGAGTTAGCAAAAAGGGCTTTATGCTCAGGTGAGAGAAGATGTTCTGCTATGAGCATGAGAAAATAGCGTAGTAGCACGAGACCCTACGATTTGTAGAATGATCACGTAAAGCAGTAGTGAGACGTCTCAGAAGAATGGGTAAAAGTAGTTTGCCAAAATTGATCCTTTGATCGAAAACAACCGCAAGACCAATATACTGCAGAGTGGAAGTGATGTTGTGAAAGTTGGATTTAGTGCAGTTGGCAAACACTTTAGAAAGTGTATCGAAGAAAATATCCCATTCAGAAACTAAATTGGATTTAGATAACTTGGTTAAATTAATCACCCCCTGATAGTGAATAGCATGGAAAAAGTTTGAAATATCATTTTCAGAGGGCAAATTACAGAAATTGTCCAATGGAAAATTTAACGCTCGATTGACGACTGTTTCATCAACCACATACTGTGTGTTTGCCACGGTGAATGAAAAAGATTTAAAATCATCAGCCACAGTAGAGGTTGTGCAAATCAGTCTGAGCAGATCAACATTTAAAATCACATTTGATTTAATAGCAGAGCTAACAATCGAATGGTCATTTAAAAATCTAATCCACGGCTTAAATTTTTCCACATCATCTGGATTAAAATAACCAACAAGATTATGCAAAACAATTTGGAAATTGAGAGCCATTTTAAAAAATAATAAGACACACACTTTCAGAATTTTAAGAGTAATATTAAGAAAATTCGAATTAATTAAATTAATTTAATAATTCGAATTAAATCAATTATATCCGAAAAATTTAGAAGGTAATGTATCTCGTTAAAGTTCTTAACTCTCAACACAAGATTTGAAAAACGCACAAGACACCAAACAAAATTAAATAGAATTACCCAAAATCAAACAAACACAAACTGATTTTGAGAAAGTTTTTAACAAAAAATCGACAGCACTTCTGTAAGTATATACGTGTATGTATATAACAGGAGTGAAGTTTTTGTTTTCTGAGTAAAAACTCGAGCAAGGAAGACAATGGAGGCGGTTTGAGTTTGATCGAATAGAGAGAGAGAGAGAGAGAAAAACGAGGAGAAAAACGAGAGAAAAAAAATTGATGGAATTTGAAAAAACAAGAACTGAATGAATAAAAAGTAAGAAAGGAAAGAAAAATAGCTTAAGTAGACAACTAGTATGACAATTCGGGATAGTCTTACCGATTGTCATACCGATAGTCATACCAGGCAATTTGAGAAGAGAAAACAAAAAATAGTAATAATATAATTGGTATGACAATCTGAAAGTCATATCGATCGTCATACCAGTACAAAATAAAATAAAAAAATATCTGATATTAATTTTATTACTGGCATGACAATCAATAGTCATACTGATTGTCTTGCCAATTATAAAATTAAACTGAATTAAAAATAAACACTTATTTGTACTGGAATGACTTTTAGCAAGACAATTTCAATTGTCTTACCGATTGTCATTCTAGTATAAAATAAATTAAATATTTATATAAATATACTGAAATGACTTTCAGCAAGACAATTTAAATTGTCTTGCCGATTGTCATTCAAGTATCAAATTAACACAAACAAATATATATATATATATATATATATATATATATTTTATAAACCAAATATTAACAGTTTTTAACAAAAATAGAACATAAAAAAATTTACAGAAAACTACAATAAATACTAATATAGATATGGCAGAAAATATTTACACAATTAAAATATTTCAGAGATAATTATATTTTCAGTCCAAAAATAGATTTCTTTTGAATTTTAGCAAATAAAATTCATAGAAAAATATTTTTAGAGAAAATAAAATATTCTGAGACATTAAAATTAACAAGTTGAATAAATAAATAAGATAAGATAATAAAAACTTACATAGAAATAAGCAAGAAATTATGGAAAATGAAAAAATAAATTTGTAAATGAATTTTTCATTTATGAAAAATTCATTTGTAAATTCACTCAAGAACAGATTTCAGATATTCACAAGTTTAATCACTAAAGCTATTCAACATACCCAATTTACCAACTAATTTGGTAAATATGGATTCATCAAGAGGTTTAGTGAAAATATCTGCTATTTGTTCTTCTGTTGGAACAAAAAATAGTTCAACAGTACCATTCATAACGTGCTCTCTAATAAAATGATACCTGATGTCAATGTGCTTGGTCCTTGTATGCTGCACAAGGTTGTTGGGGATGGCTATTGCACTTGTATTGTCACATAGAATAGGTATTTTGTTCAATACAGAGCCATAGTCCCGTAGCTGATTCCTAATCCACAAGATCTGAGCACAGCAGCTTCCAGCAGCAATATATTCAGCCTCGGCCGTTGAATTTGAAACTGTTTGCTGTTTCTTGCTGTACCATGAGACTAGTCTGCTACCTAGGAATTGACAACTCCCTGAGGTGCTTTTCCTATCAACAACACTTCCTGCGTAATCTGAATCTGTATATCCAACAAGGTTAAAACCAGATTCTTTAGGGTACCAAATACCTAGATTTGGTGTTCCCTTAAGATATCTTATGATTCGTTTAACAGCAACGAGATGAATATCTCTAGGATCTGCTTGGAACCTTGCAAATAAGCATGTAACATACATAATATCTGGTCTACTTGCAGTAAGATAGAGTAACGAGCCAATCATACCTCTGTAGCTTGTGACATCTACCTTAATAGAGTTTTCACATGGTCCAAGCTTGACAGCTGTAGTTGACGGAGTCCTTGCTGATGCAGAATCCTCTAGATTGTACTTTTTGAGGAGTTCCTTGAGATACTTGGATTGAAAAATAAAAGTTCCATCTAACCTTTGATTTACTTGTAATCCAAGAAAGAACTTCAGCTCTCCCATCATGCTCATTTCAAATTTGCTGTGCATTAACTTAGCAAATCTCTTACAGAGATTATCATTAGTAGACCCAAATATTATATCATCCACATAGACTTGGACTAATATAGTATCATTCTTATGTTTTTTAGAAAAGAGAGTTTTATCTATGACACCTCTAATAAAGCTATTTTCAATAAGAAATTCAGAGAGAGTGTCATACCATTTTCTCGGAGACTGTTTGAGTCCATAGATAGCCTTGAAAAGAAAGTAGACAAAATCCAAATGATCTGGATCTTCAAAACCAGGAGGTTGCTCTACATATACCTCTTCATCTAGCTTTCCATTCAAAAAGGCACTCTTGACATCCATTTGATAAACTTTAAAGTTAGAGAATGCTGCAAATGCCAAAAATATCCTGATGGCCTCTAGTCTAGCCACTGGAGCATAGGTTTCATCATAATCAATGCCTTCAGCTTGAGAATACCCTTTAGCTACCAGTCTTGCTTTGTTTCTTGTAACCATACCATCTTCATCTAGTTTATTCCTGAATACCCACCGAGTACCAACAGCTTTCTTGTATGTAGGTCTAGGTACCAGTTTCCAGACTTGTTGATGTTCAAACTGATTGAGTTCATCTTGCATAGCAATCACCCAATCTGGATCAGTCAGTGCTTCCTCAATCTTCTTAGGTTCCATTTCAGAAAGAAATCCTGAGAACAGACACTCATTTTGAGTAGCACGTCTAGTTCTGACTCCAACATCGGGATCACCAATAATCAACTCAAAAGGATGAGCTTTATTCCAGACAGTCTGTCTTGGAAGATTTGATCTTGATGATTCGCCTTGAAATTCATTGGGATGTTGTATCCTACTAGTTAATCCTTCAGCATCTCCCCCTGAGTTGTTACCATGTTGACTTGAAGATTCTCCGTCAGTAGCAGTGGTATCTCCATTGTTGCCAAAGTTTCCATCACCATTACCTTGAGTATCATCATGATTAACAGGTTCTTCACCAGTAACAACCTCAGGTTCTTGATCATGTTCTGATTCTGAATCCGACATATCATCAAACTTCAGTTTCTCAGAAGGATCTTCAGTTTGGATACTAGGGAGTTTAGTGTCATCAAATGTAACATTGACACTTTCAGTTACTTTGTGTTGATCAATGATATACACCCTGTATGATCTTCTTCCATATCCAACAAAAATACCCTCATATGCCTTTGCCTCGAATTTACCACGACGATCATCTCCATCCTTGAGCACGAAGCATCTGGCACCAAATACATGAAAGTATTTGATAGAAGGTTTCTGTTCATTCAAAATCTCATAAGGAGTTTTCATGAAGTCTTTGTTGATTAGAGTTCGATTCTGAGTATAACATGCAGTATTGACAGCTTCAGCCCAAAAGTACATTGGAAGACTTGATTCACTTAACATTGTTCTTGCAGCTTCAATCAATGTACAATTCTTCCTTTCTACCACTCCATTTTGCTGAGGGGTTCTAGGAGCTGAAAATTGTCTGGTAATCCCTTTGTCTGTACAGAATCCATTGAGAAGTGAATTCTTGAATTCTGTTCCATTATCTGACCTTATTGCTCTAACAGGGACATTAGAATCTAACTCGATCAACTTGATATGATCAATCACAACTTGTGGTGTTTCATCCTTAGAGTGAAGGAATAAAACCCATGTATACTTGGAATAGTCATCAACTATCACAAGACAGTAACACTTCTTTGACATCGAAAGGACATTAACTGGTCCAAATAAAACCATGTGCAATAATTGCAGCACACCAGTTATGAAGGATATGTCAGTGCCTCTGTGACTTGCTTTCTTTGACTTTCCTTTCTGGCAAGCCTCACACAGTCCTTCTGGGGAGAATTCCAGCTGAGGCAGACCTCTGACCAATTCTCTTTTGACAAGAGAATTCATTGTTTTGAAATTGAGATGAGAAAGTCTCTTGTGCCATAGCCAACTCTCATCAGACGATGCCTTTGCATAGAAACAATTGACTTCAGGATTGCTTCCAGAGTTCATGTCAGCTACGAACAGATTTCCTTTCCGGATTCCCATCAAGGAGGGTTTTTCATTTTTCTTGTGCAGAATCTGACACTTCAGCTTGTCGAATAAAACACTGTAGCCGTTGTCACAGAACTGACTAATGCTAAGCAGATTATGTTCAAGTCCTTGCACAATATACACATTTTCAATGATAACATTTCCAGCTAGCAAACAGCCATATCCCTCAGTTAAACCTTTGCTGTTATCTCCAAAGGTAACCACTGGGCCAGCTTTCTCAACCACATTTGATAGCAGGGCTTTATCTCCGGTCATATGTCTTGACGATCCGCTGTCAAGAATCCACACTACCGGTTGTACCTGTTTAATGCCCTGGAATACAAATGGATTAGACCTTCTTCGGAACCCAAGCTTGGCTGGGTCCGACATACTTGTAAAATTGGTCTTTATCAGGCAAAACAACATTCTTAATTTTAATGTTCTCAACTTTCTCAATGACTGGACATTTAACCTTATGAACAGCCTTAACAAATTTCTGTTTAGGCTTAGGCACAAATGTTTCCTTTCTAGCTTTAGGAGGACTAGCAGTCTTAGACCTATCATGCTTCCTATTATTCACATGCTGACGAGGAGTAGTCTTATCATTAGAAACATGCTTACCATTAAAATAAGCATACATCAAATTAAAAGCACAGGACATACAATCAGGAACACCACATGCTTTATGAGAGGGATTAACAATAGGCAACTTATGCATGGTAGACATGGCATTTGTGTTATCCAACTTATGTGTGTCTGAGTTAGTCTCAGTTGCTTTCACAACTTTGACTGGAACCTTTGACACACTTGACTTGGAAACAACTTTCTCATTAGCATGATCTTCAGCACGAATTTCTTCTTGAATAATAAATGAGGTCTCATCAAATGGTTCAGCAATTGATTCTTTATAGAGGGGTTCATCAACACCCTTAAACACATGTGGTACTTCCCTGCCTTTAGCACAAACATGAGGAGGGGAGTTTATGCCTAATTTTCCAATAGCAACATTGTAATCATAACCTATTCCAGATGTTTGATTAACAGCTTGCTTATTGTAAAACTCTTTGGACTTCGAACAAGAATTAAAGTAAGCTTTAACCTTAGCCTCAAGACCGGTGATCTTGTCTTTGAGAATAGTTTCGAGTTGTCTATAACAGTCAACTCTATTCTCTAGAAAAGATACTTGTTCTTTTAATTTATCTTAATTAATGTGCACAAGTCTTAATTCATTGACCTCTTTCTCAAGGTCTTTGATTTGTTGATTTAACATTTCATTATCACGATGAGCACAATCTAAGGAACCTTCTAGATGATAAACTAATTCAGCATCAGTAAATTTTACCTCTTTTCTTGACGATGAGGTGTTTACATCACTAGCCATGAGAGCAAGATTCCCAACTTCTTCATCTTCACTGTCAGTATCATCCCAGCTTCTTCCCTTTTCCAAGTAAGCCCTTTCAGATTTACTCTTCTGATTAGAATCTTAAGAGTTCTTCCTAACTTGTTTTGGCTTCCTAACTTCTTCTTTTTCAGCAGGAAAAAAATCCTCAGGATCTTTCACATAAGTTCTTGCTTTCGTAATCACCACATCATTTTCTATTACCTCTGGTTCAATAACCATCGGAATTTTAGGACCCTTCTTTAACACTTCCAGATATTTGGAATTTGCAACTTGTAAAAATAATAGCATCTTCTTCTTCCACATAACATAATTTTCTTTATCGAATAGTGGAATTTTAACGGTTCCAACTTTTTGTGTAGTCATTATGATTTTTTGAGTAAATAAAAATTCAAGGAGTGAAAGAATCACAAAAGTCTAGGATCTTGATTTGTTCGTTAATCAGAAGGCTCTGATACCAATTGTTAGGTCTTAATATGTTTGTAGAAGGGGGGTTGAATACAAACAATACCGTTTAATCGAATAAAATGCGGAATAAAAAAGTGAAACAAAATTCAAGTTAAATAAAACTATTATTAAACTTGAAAGGTGTTACAACAACGGTATCGTTTACAAGGGATTAATCTCAAATCAATTATTACAAATCTAGAATAAATTCGACATGAACTTTTTCTATTTTTGCAATAAAAAGATCAAATGCTAAAAGCGATTTGAGATTAAGTTCTAGGGATTTCGATCCGCTAGATAGTTACACAAGAACAAGAAAAGGATTTCTAGTGGATTAGATTTAACAATAAATACTAGAAATAAATGATATGAGTATTTGCAATAAGTTCTCTGCAGGTTTCTTTTGTTCCGTGTTCTGCTGAATTTGATATTCAATACTCTGCTCTTCTTTGAAAAACAGCTGCTCTGCTTTATATTGAATCCTGTGATTTTAATTGGCAAGACAATCCATTTAGCTCAGCATGACAATCCTTTGAACTGGTAAGACTTTCGGTAGGACTATCAATTTAACTCATAGGACTTTCGGCAAGACAATCTAAATGCACTAGCATGATTTTCGGTAAGACTATTGATTGTCATACCGATTGTCTTGCTAATACAAAAGATAGTCTTGCTGGATTAAAATAGATTTTAATCAAATAATAATTCTGAATTAATTAATCAATTAATTCAATTAATCAATAAATTAATCTTTGCAGATTTAATTTATTCTCTTAATTAAATTATATGACTTAATTAATTAATAGAGAATTAATACTAATGTTGAGCAGCAACCATTCTTCTGAAAATCATTGTCAATTATGAATCAATTCCACCACTTCAATGTTGACACTCGATGTACTGTCTGGTTCATGAGTGACTAACTTCCGTGACGTTTCTTCATGCCTTGACCTTGATACTCTTGATTTTCTTCAGACTAAATCCTTGTAATTAATTGATACCCTGACGAGATCTCTGTCACTTGATTAAATCCACAATCTTGATTTATATCACTGAGGCTTGATCAATTTCTTGAGCTTCTTCCAGTGAATTAAGTCATCAAGTCTGTAGAAGAACAATGTTACTTAATCCTTTGACATATGTTACTCTGAGAGATTTCTCGGACGATAGGACCACTATTTACTTGTTACATCCTTATTTGAGTTGAGTTAAATCCTCGAATAAACAATTAGGCTATGACATATGCCTTTCAATAGCTATTGATGCAACAATTTGTCTTATCAACGTCTATGCCAATAGACTAGCCATTGATAAACAATACTTATCAGTGGCTGAACAATAGCCACTGATGAATAGAAGATGATAGCAGTTGAGAGTGTCATATTAGTTACAATCTGTGAAAAGTTGATTAAGATTTTTAAAAGCACGATTTAACTGTTTATGACTAAAATAAGATATTAATATTTCAACATATCATTTGGAGGATAATGAATATTAGTGTTCGTGGAATATGCCTTCACCATGAACTCAAAAATTGATATTATTTGAAAGAATTGGTGTTTAACCAAAATTCAGGTAAGATTGGATGAGCTGTGTAGGTGTTTTTGAGGAGTTAATTTCAGATTTGATGATTTTGGGCTGTGACTTATCATTGATGGAGGTCACATCAATCTAATTTTTAAGAAAAATGGTTTTTTTCAATAATTGATATGCCTCTTCTTCTTGAATGAATAGTTGTACTCACAGAAGAAGTTATAACTGAAGGGGTTTTAGCACATAAACACAGTGAAAACGTAAATTTAAATCTTAAAAAAAAAACCGAAACCCTCCGCAGGATCCATGCGAAAAATAATATTTAATTCGTAGTTCGGTATGTTTACCTTAAGAAGCTTTACGTTAATAGAAAGATGGAGGTCTTTAATAGCAATTCAAGAAC
Organism: Apium graveolens; assembly: GCF_009905375.1. Classification (NCBI taxonomy): domain Eukaryota; kingdom Viridiplantae; phylum Streptophyta; class Magnoliopsida; order Apiales; family Apiaceae; genus Apium; species Apium graveolens. Next base: position 144,106,865 of record NC_133653.1, read on the forward strand.
GATGAACGGAAATCCCTAGCAGCTGCTCCTCATGTGCGAAGCACTCCACCGGTATCCACCAAGAGTACAATGTGATGGAGGAGGAAGATGTTGAGAGAATTAATTGCCTCCCTCTTGTTCTACTTTAGAATTAGGGTTAATTATTTGGGTTGAGGCAAATAGGGTTTATAATAGTATATTTATAGACAAAATTTTCAGCTGAAAATTTTCCATAAAATATTATTATTATTAACCCTTTAATTGATTATTCTTATTAACCAATTAACTAATAATTAAAACACCTTTTAATCATTAATCCCTTTTCTAAACACTTTAGAAAAATAATTCTCTCACTTGATTTAATTTCCAAAATTAAATTCTTAATTAATAATATTAAGAATTAATTAAATCTCATTTAATCAATTATTAAATCTGCTAATTAATTATTTATTTCACAAATAAATAATTACCAGCCATTATTAATTAATTCCTCCACCATTAAATCATCCTCTTTTATGGTGTGACCCTGTAGGTTCAATATTAAGCCGGCAGAAGAAATAAATAATAGTAAAACTATTTTATCATTATTTATATAAATTCTCTAATTCATTAAATATGATTAATTAATTAATCATATTTAATCTACATCGTGAGGGATACTTCTCAGCATATCGCGACTATCCGGATAATACGAATTCACTGCTTAGAATACCAAGAACCTATTCAGTGAGTAGTTACCGTACAATTAATTCCTTCTACCCTGCAATGTCACGATTAAATACAAGGCATGGAACTTGTGTCAAGCTTATCTTATTTAATCACTTGCTTTCCCATTCACTATGCTTAGTTCTATTTAATGTAAATTAGAAACTCCTTTCTAATTTCATTCACTCTGGCCAGAGATTCCTGAACTAACATAAGTGGATCAGCATTGAACATTCTCTTCCTACACTGGAAGGGGTAGATCCTTTATTGATCATACACTATCTTCGTGTACAAATTCCTATACCCAGTAGAGCCCTTATAATTGTCCCTTGAGACTAAGAACTAAACCAAAGCATAGTTCAGTGTACACAAGATGACTATGATGACCTCAAGTCTAAGGATACTTGTACAACTATCACTATGTGAACAACTGCTGACACGTGAGTGAACTCCATCAGTTGTTCAGCTGTGTGAGTCATGTTCAGTGAACTTATTCTATAATAAGCACCTACATACTAGCTATAGTGTCACCACACAAATGTCTATGAGAACAGACATCCTTCATAATTAAGCAAGCATAGTATGTACCGATCTTTGCGGATTATTAATTACCAGTTAGTAATCCTACGACCAGGAACTATTTAAGTTTAGAGTTATCATCTTTTAGGTCTCATTATTATGATCTCATCACAATCCACAAAAAGGTTTACTCTAAACTGTGGTATATCTTATTTAAATATTTAAATAGATAGAGCCCGCAATAAAAACAAAACAAGTCTTTTATTAATATCAATGAAATCAAAACATATTACATAAAAGTTATTCCTAAATCCTCATACATGATTGGACTTAGGACATATCTCTTTCAATATCCCACTTGTACTAAAGCCAATCACTCTGGTATCTAATACCCATCTTATCTTTATGACGATCAAAGTGACTCTGAGAAAGTGGCTTTGTGAGTGGGTCTGCTACGTTGTTATGTGTGTGAACTCTCTCGACGTTGATATCTCCTCTATTTTCAACTCAGATTCACCACCAAAAACAAGAAAAATGTCCTGAGTCCTTCGCAAGTACTTAAGGATGTTTTTCACTGCTTTCCAGTGGTCTTCACCTGGATTGGACTGATATCTGCTCGTCACACTAATTGAATAAGCAACATCAGGCCTTGTACACAATATTGCGTACATGATAGATCCTATTACTGAAGCATAAGGAATCTTACTCATACGCTCTCTTTCCTCAGGTGTCTTAGGAGACATTTTTTCGGAAAGGGACACTCCATGGCTCATCGGTATGAGACCTCTTTTGGAGTTTGCCATGCTAAACCTTTTAAGCACTTTCTGGATGTATGTACCCTGGGTAAGACCTATCATTCTTCTAGATCTATCTCTATAGATCTTCATACCGAGAATGTAGGATGCTTCTCCCAAGTCCTTCATGGTGAAATTCTTTGATAGCCATACTTTGACTGATTGTAGCATCGGTATATCATTTCCTATAAGAAGTATGTCATCCACATACAATACAAGAAATGTTACCGTGCTCCCACTAACCTTCTTGTAGACACATGGTTCGTCTATGTTTTTGATAAAACTAAACTCTTTGATTATCTCATCAAAACGGATGTTCCATCTACGAGAAGCTTGCCTTAAACCATATATGGTTCGCAACAGCTTACACACTAGGTGTTCATTTCCCTTGGAAAGAAAACCCTTTTGCTGTGTCATATACACTTCCTCCTCAAGTTCCCCATTGAGGAAGGCCGTTTTCACGTCCATTTTCCAGATCTCATAGTCGTAGTAAGCAGCAATCGCAAGCAAAATCCGAATTGATTTTAACAGGGCTATAGGCGAAAAAGTTTCATCAAAGTCAATCCCTTGCCTTTGTTTGAAACCTTTTGCCACGAGCCTGGCCTTATAGGTCTCCACCTGGCCATCTGCTCCAATCTTTCTTTTGTATACCCACTTGCATCCAATAGGCTTAACACCTTCAGGCGCCTCGACCAGAGTCCATACTTGGTTGGTATACATAGATTCCATTTCGGATTTCATGGCACTATGCCATTTTTCTGAGTCAACACTACTCATAGCCTCATTATAGGTCACATGGTCATCATCATCAATGATTGACAACTCATTGTCATTCTCAATGACAAGGCCATAATACCTCTTAGGTTGGCGAGACACTCTCCCTGTCCTACGAATGGGCTGTTCCACAGAAGGTTGTTCAGTCTGAACATGTGTTTCCACTTGATCCGTAGTAGTTTGTGCTTCTTGAACTTCATCAAGTTCAATTTTGCTCCCACTGTTTCCTTCAAGGATAAACTCCTTTTCCAAGAAGGTAGCATGTCTGGAGACAAATACTCGATGATCGATGTAAAAGTAATACCCCAAAGTCTCTTTAGGATATCCCACAAAATTACATTTTACGGATCGAGATTCCAGCTTATCTTGGTCAACTTTCTTGACATAAGCTGGACATCCCCAAATCTTAACGTGTTTAAGACTCGATTTCCTTTCTTTCCATATCTCATATGGTGTTTGAGGAACAGATTTGGAAGACACCTTATTCAATAAATATGCTGAGGTTTCAAATGCATAACCCCATAGGAATACTGGAAGATTCGCATAGCTCATCATGGACCGAACCATGTCAAACAAAGTTCGATTTCTCCTTTCAGATACCCCATTTAACCGTGGAGTATATGAAGGAGTCCACTGGGAGACTATACCATTTTCTTTGAGATAATCTAGAAACTCTCCATTCAAGTATTCACCACCTCGATCTGATCGAAGAGTTATAATACTGTGTTTGGTTTGTTTCTCCACTTCATGTTTATATTCTTTGAACTTTTCAAAGGATTCATACTTGTGTTTCATCAAATACACTTATCCGAATCTAGATCTATCATTTATGAAAGTAATGAAGTACGAAAATCCACCCATGGCTTGCGTAGACATTGGTCCACATACATCTGTGTGTACCAATCCTAGCAAATCTGCAGCCCTCTCGCCATGTCCACTAAATGGAGATTTGGTCATTTTACCCAATAGACAAGAATCGCATGTAGGATATGATTCAAAATCAAAGGGGTCAAGTAACCCTTCCTTATGCAATGTCCGCAGTCTATTTTCACAAATATGACCTAGCCTACAGTGTCATAAATAGGTCATATTTTCATCATCTCATTTTGTTTTATTAGTTTGTTCAATCTGAAGTAAATCATGCTCTACGTCACATACATACAGACCATTATTTAAAATGCCACGTCCAAAAAGAACATTATCTCTAAGGATAGAACATTCATTATTCTTAATAATAAATGAAAAACCATGCACATCCAACATAGGAATAGAAACAATATTCCTCACAATAGAGGGAACGCAATAACAATTATTCATAATAATAGTCTTGCCCGTAGGCATATGTAAACTAAATGATCCTACAGATATGGCCGCAACCCTTGCTCCATTGCCCATACGTAGAATCACCTCATCTTTTTCAAGAGTCCTACTTCCCTTTAGTCCTTGCGACGAATTGCAAATATGAGAACCACAGGAGGTATCTAATACCCAAGTAGAAATTTGACCTAGTGACATATTAACTTCGATCATGAACATGCCTGAATCAGAAGCGGTAGTCTTACTACCCTTCTTCTTCTTCAATTCTGCAAGGTAAACCTTATAGTTCCTCTTCCAGTGCCCCAACTTGTTACAGTGAAAACAAACAGCTAAATTAGGACCAGTCAACTTATGAGCATCTAGTATGCTCCGTAGTGCAGAAGACATGACGAATATAGTAAATCTGTAAATGATAAACACATAACAACACTTAGCAAATATTCAATTTCATTTCAAAACACTATATAAATCGGGTCTTTATTCATAAGTATCTCACACTAGTTTATCTAATTTTTTCAACCCTCTAAGTGAAAATTAAGCATTCAAAATGCTAGTGGGAATAGGGATCCTACATTCCATCACACAACCTCGGCTGTGGCACGAAACGTCATGTGATGTTCAATAGGCAGACAACTCTTGTCAATTACATCTTATGTTGTTCCCTAATATAAGTTTAGCCTCTTGAATAATTGAGTCACGGCTGTGGCACGACAAACTCAATATTCTAAGTCAAGTCTAACCCAACATTTCGTACAATTGAATCAGTCTCCAACGGCCCACGGCTGTAGCACGTACCGACCTTTAGATTCTAATTCAATGTACACATCTCTATGTAATAGACAAGTATTTCTTATTTCGAAATCAAAGCCCTCGGCTGTAGCACGAAACGAGAATGATTTAAAAATAAGAACCACTTTCTACCATGTTGGAAGGCTATGACCGACACAAGCCCGTTGTGTCATTGGCCAATTACTACTTGATATTATTTAATTTTAGAGGGATTATATTACGTTACAATCATAATCATATTATAAAGAGATTCTTCCTTTTAAATTAAATATTTCAAATCAATAATCGATAATCAGATGATTCCCAGATCGGGTGGAGCATTCTCAAGAGGCGTCACTTAATAACCCTTTCTTACAGATAGAAATCTGTTGTTGACAGAATCATCCTTTCTCTCAATATTGAAAATTCATATTCAATTATGTGTTTCATAAACACAAGAATCTCATGATCGTATTCATAATATTTATTGTTAAGGCAAGAAACGATTCCTATTCTATATTTTCTAGAGCACGCCTTATATTTATTTAAGTTCACCTAAATCTATCATCGCATGGTAAACATAGGCATATATCTCATATATAAAATTAAATAAACAAGTAAATGTAAAGTGCAATAAAGTAAATGTGTTTGGTTATGGCCCCATCCTATGTGTCTTTATCAAGCTCATGATAAAGATCAAGGTCAATCTAATATGGTAATTGAAATAAATACAACTACTTATTACATAAGTCTTCTTCTTTGTTTAGACTTCTTGTATGCCTCGTCTTCTTCTTTGTATCACCTCCATTGGATAGCCTTCTTGAGTCTTCCATTACATTACATTATTGAAAGTAAAACTAATCTAATGAACTTACAAGAATAACTCGAGTTACATTCGAGATTTATGATTATAAAGATTGACGACATGCAAGTCGTATTTAAAACCAAAACCAAAACCATTACACTAAGGTCGAAAGGCCATAACCATCCACCATGATCATACAACACATAAAAGCATGTTAAAACACATAATCTGATCTTAACATATCATATTATCCATGATCTAATCATAAAAAGAAAATATGACAAAAATCAGAAAAATCAGAATCAAATCAGAAAAACAAGAATCACTGTTTACGAGAAGTAAACGACGTCAAATGCCTTACAGACGAGTCTTTGATAGCTTAAGCTATCAGTTTTGTTCAGACTCTCGTTTACCTATGGAATAGGGTATTCGTTTGCGTAAATCGGACACCAGACCCAGATTTCAGCAAATCTGCAGCAGCCAATTCAGAATCTGTATCTAATATGATTCTTATAATTAGAACAAACATAAATCATGTATATATCAGTACATATACAGATTACATAATCATCTTATGATTATACAACTCACATGAATATCATATATTCAAAACCATACATATATAAGCATATTATATCAACATCAAATCATGGCGAATCACGTACATGCTCATATATCGAAAACAGTTAAACACATAAATGAATTAAAAACTTTTCGCAAGTAGCTCTGATGCCATTGAAGGGTTTTTAGCACATAAACGCAGCAAAAACGTAAATTTAAATCTTAAAAAAACCGAAACCCTCCGCAGGATCCATGTGAAAAATAATATTTAATTCGTAGTTCAGTATGTTTACCTTAAGAAACTTTACGTTAATGGAAAGATGGAGGTATTTAATAGAGATCCAAGAACGATGAACGGAAATCCCTAGCAGCTGCTCCTCAAGTGTGAAGCACTCCACCGGTATCCACCAAGAGTATAATATGATGGAGGAGGAAGAGGTTGAGAGAATTAGTTGCTGTTAGGAATATGTGTATTAGTTTGATGATAAGTTAAACACAACACTTAAGTAGAAATCTGGTGTTTGTAGCCTCAACGGATTAGACCATTCTGGCTATCCGTTGATGGAGTAGCTTTACTTAGAAATAAGTTTAGTATTGTAGCACATTTCAGTTTCTGTACTCAAGTTATAATTCTTAGATGTTGTGGGAAATTGTAAGTCATGTTGACTACTAGTGGATATGCAGATAGGAGGGCTAACTGTAAATATTTCATGCCTTGTAATTTTGTATAAGTGAAGTAGTATCAACTGATAAGTTAAAGGCCTTCAACGGATAAGAAACAAAGCTTTAACGGATGTCTCTAAAGCTTCAACAGATAACATCCATCAACGGATGAGTGCATCAACGGATAAAACTTCAACTGCTAATGCATCAACGGATAAAGCCATCAACGGATGAAAGTTTCAACGGATGCTAAGTTCTATAGCAGTTGACAGTGATAATTCATAAGCTGACAGAGGTACATGGGTTGACAGAGATAATTGGAATGTGGTAGCCTCTTGGAGGAATCAAGAAAATGCAGCATTTCCATTCTGGTGCAAACAAGGAAGTATTCAAAGATTCACAGATTATCCTAGATTGCATTGGATAGAGAAATGAAGAAGAAACATGTGAAAAATCTTTTCAAATATATTTTATATTTTTGTCTTCACTTGTAAACTTGGTGATATATAAACCAAGTTGCAGCTAGTAATTAGAGTGTGAATTTTCCAGAGCTATTTAGAAAAATATTGAGAGAAAATCATCTAGTTTGTACTAGGACGCAGCTGCGATCAATTTTTTGAATCACAGATTTTCTGAAATAACACATCTCTGGTGGAACAACAAATCCACCAGAAAAGTTTTTTAAGTCTTTTGTGTTCTTTACATTTGTGTTTGAATATATATCTGTCTGCGTTAGCTCAAAGCAGTTCACACACACTTGTTCATCAAAACACATAGCCTTTGAAACTGCTCCAAACTTGAATTTTTTTTGAGATTTACATTCAACCCCCCTTCTGTAAATCTCATTGTTAGTTCCATGGGAATAACAGTTGCCTCCCTCTTGTTCTACTTTAGAATTAGGGTTAATTATTTGGGTTGAGGAAAATAGGGTTTATAATAGTATATTTATAGGCAAACTTTTCAGCTGAAAATTTTCCATAAAATATTATTATTATTAACCCTTTAATTGATTATTCTTATTAACCAATTAACTAATAATTAAAACACCTTTTAATCATTAATCCCTTTTCTAAACACTTTAGAAAAATAATTCTCTCACTTGATTTAATTTCCAAAATTAAATTCTTAATTAATAATATTAAGAATTAATTATATCTCATTTAATCAATTATTAAATCTGCTAATTAATTATTTATTTCATAAATAAATAATTACCAGCCATTATTAATTAATTCCTCCACCATTAAATCATTCTCTTTTATGGTGTGACCCTGTAGGTTCAATATTAAGCCGGTAGTAGAAATAAATAATAATAAAACTATTTTATTATTATTTATATAAATTCTCTAATTCATTAAATATGATTAATTAATTAATTATATTTATTCTACATCGTGAGGGATACTTCTCAGCATATCGCGACTATCCGGATAATACAAATTCACTGCTTAGAATACCAAGAACATATTCAGTGAGTAGTTACCGTACAATTAATTCCTTCTACCCTGCAATGTCATGATTAAATACAAGGCATGGAACTTGTGTCAAGCTTATCTTATTTAATCACTTGCTTTCCCATTCACTATGCTTAGATATATTTAATGTAAATTAGAAACTCCTTTCTAATTTCATTCACTCTGGCCAGAGATTCCTGAACTAACATAAGTGGATCAGCATTGAACATTTTCTTCCTACACTGGAAGGGGTAGATCCTTTATTGATCATACACTATCTTCGTGTACAAATTCCTATACCCAGTAGAGCCCTTATAATTGTCCCTTGAGACTAAGAACTAAACCAAAGCATAGTTCAGTGTACACAAGATGACTATGATGACCTCAAGTCTAAGGATACTTGTACAACTATCACTATGTGAACAACTGCTGACACGTGAGTGAACTCCATCAGTTGTTCAGCTGTGTGAGTCATGTTCAGTGAACTTATTCTATAATAAGCACCTACATACTAGCTATAGTGTCACCACACAAATGTCTATGAGAACAGACATCCTTCATAATGAAGCAAGCATAGTATGTACCGATCTTTGCGGATTATTAATTACCAGTTAGTAATTCTACGACCAGGAACTATTTAAGTTTAGAGTTATCATCTTTTAGGTCTCATTATAATGATCTCATCACAATTCATAAAAAGCTTTACTCTAAACTGTGGTATATCTTATTTAAACATTTAAATAGATAGAGCCCACAATAAAAACAAAATAAGTCTTTTATTAATATCATTGAAATCAAAATAGATTACATAAAAGTTATTCCTAAATCCTCATACATGATTGGACTTAGGACATATCTCTTTCAATAACATCCATGCCCACAAATAAATATGTACCGGACCCAACAACCTACCACAGGTCAGTCTGAAAATTCTAGCGATTTGGTACACATTAGTTGTTGACTTGTATCTATAAAGGTCCTAAGCACTCTTATTCTTATCGATGTGGGATATTACAAACTCCCCCACTTATAGGATCGATGTCCTCGTCGATTTCACAAACACACGCATACAAAACCCGGGTAGTGCGTCTGCACTTTCATTTGGGCAGAGCTCTGGTATCATTTATAATATCCAAGCCCATAAACAAATGCGTACCGAACCTAACAACCCACCACAGGTCAGTCCAAAAAATCTAGCGCTTTGATACACATTAGTTGTTGACTTGTATCTATAAAGGTCTCAAACACTCTTATTCTTAATAATGTGGGATGTTATAGGAGTGATTCAGAATCAAGTCATTCCTGGGGTTATGTGGAAGTGTTATTCATTTTCATGAAGCTCTAGTAAACTAGAGGGTATTTGAATGTATTTTCCACTTAGATAACATTCTCAAACCCTGGTTCCCTTTGGAAGGGACCACCACAAATGTGGATTTCCTAACTTGATAAATCAGGTTAGTTGAACTTATTATCTCAATACTTCAGTGAAGTATATCTTAGAAAATAGTTTTGGGGGTTATTATTCAGTCAAGCTGAACCTCCACTTGAATAGAAGTGGATTTGAATGATTTCCCCTCAAAAGTATCAATCTCAAACCATGTAGCCATTGCAGGTCTACTCGCACCTAAAATGTGCTGAATATCCAAGGTCTTCACTAAAGAGTTATGAAACCTTTGGTTTTGAAATGGTATCATAAAGGTCTATCTCAGCATGTAGCCTCTAGCCAAATCTGGATGAGGGTTCTGAGTTGGAAATCACAATGCAAGCATTGTGTTTCATGAATGCTTGGCTTAGAAATGAAATTAAATTATATCTAATGTAATGCAAGAAACTCAAACAAGTTGGGATTCTTGATTACAAAGAAATTTTTTATCTTTAAAGAAAGTTTCAGTCAGAGTTGAGTTTTGACAACATTTTCTGAGAGATAGAAAATGTTTATGGTGATATGCTCTCGTTTGTTCAAGTCAGTGCTCACATTTAACTTCATTGGTTTGTGAAGAATTCCATGAGACAACTACAAATATTCAATTGAATCACTAGTATCTTTGAGGGAGATAACTAGTGAGTGCACTCAGGAATCGATACTAGTTGGTTTTGGCTTACAGAGGATTAATGTATCACTCAAGCTTACTGTATCTCTCAACTCATATGTTTATTTTTCTGACTATTTTCTTCGTAATTTGATCACCTATATTTTGAAAAATGAATTTAGGAGGTGATTAATAACTTGTGGGATCCCTTAAAGTTACTCATTTAAGGTCAAATTATTTACTTCTGGATAACATAAGTGATATGATGTTTGATCATCTTGATCTTCATTTTTTCATCGAACTGGTTAGCTGTAAATATCTATCCACTGTTGACTAACAAAGATTATTAGCTTAAGGGTTCTTCAGGAGAGTAGTCTCATTGACATGATATGCGAATTCTGATGAGATTCATATTCGAGCATAATTAAAATAGCAATGAGAAAAGCAAATAATCAAGAAGAAATTCAAAGATCAAGATGAAGATAACCGTAAATTTTATTCATAAAGAACATTTTACATTAAAAGTTCTTTTTAAATAAGCATTTCCATCCTAGTCAACTCTAGTATCTAGAAATATAGACTCTACTATTGGAAGAGGATGAAGTACTTCCTCGATTGCCACTTCCATTGCCATTTCTATGAGAGTTTGCACGACCAGCAGCAAGAGCAGCAACAACAACTTCCCTGACTTGCTTTTCTAAGATTGGTGCCTGGAAGCGAGCCCAGATAATATGCATTTTCTCATCTGAGGTAGGACCATCAAATATCATGCCATCAATTAAGATATTGTTAATCTTGTGAAGAAAGATGATTGCCATTATAGAAAGGAAATTAAAGTTTATAGTGGATGATGAAAGATGAGGTGATGAAATAATCAGGTATTTAAAGGCTAAGAAGACACATGAATGAATGTCAAAAGTCATTGGTGCCTTAAGTACTTTATCAAGACTATAAAAGTCCATTAACCAAAACAACGAATATAAGAAAGAAGTGTGTAAACTTTAAATTGAGGACCTGAGAAATCTAGGCACTGATGATAATTATGTAATATTTAGAATGCCGAAAAAATATGACTTATTCATAAAGAAGAATAAGTCAGTAGGCTCAAACACTATGCTTGTGAACAATACGTAAATACCGTAATCTAGACATACAATTTAAATTTAGCATTACAATTAAGTAAGATGAGCAAAAAGAAGCTTATCTGAGTCGGGTCCTAAATCCTCAGCCAGTCTTTTTCTTAAGAGAAGTTCTCTTTTCATAAGACTTGTCCACTTTTCTTTTCTTAAGTTTGTTGTTCTTTTTCAGTCCTACAATGTTTACTAGTACAGTCTACTAATTAATTATTAGTGACATTTACTAGAAAAGTTCATGATAAACCTGAGAAAGACTGATCGATAAAATTTATTTTTATTTATTTAAGACAAAGATGCTTTCACTGAATTTGTCTTACACAAATAAGTTGCTGAAATTCTAGTTTATTTAGAATAATAAGAATTTTGAACATCATTGTTCATTGGAGTGGTTTATCATCCTCTTTTTAATATAGAATACTTCTTGGAGAAAAGTCCATAATATTGTAAAGACTTCATATACCATACCATGAACTTGAAAATCAACTTCGAGATGTTCAAAGTCAGTATTTAGCAATTCTTTAATTATCAGACATAAAATATGTTATAACACAATTATTGTTGAGCAAGGATATCAAGGCAAATTGTAAGATAATTAACTAATTTTAACTAATTGTCTCAAATAACTTTACTTGTTAGCTACATAAGATTAAGAGATATTGAGATCTCTCAACAGTTAACAAGTGGTTGATGTGCCTTGCTACTTTGATTCCTAAGTTGTAGTCTCATTCTACCATTGACTGATGAGTAAGAAAATTCAACAAAGAAATTCTTAAACTTGTTCTAAATATGTAACTTTGATTCTTAGAAAATAAAATGGTCACAAACAAGTTCGGTAAGATTCTCACTTCAAGAATATGAGAAAATTCATGAGTGAGATCTTTACTGCTACAAACAAACGTTTCTGATAAATGAGGTTAAGTTATGTATGAAGATTCTGAGTAACAGCTCATAAGCATATATCTATGAAAGTTTCATTTGTAACTTAACTAATCAATAAGTTTATGACACCATGTAACACAACTAAAAGATTCGACATCGATTGAGTTACCTACTCATAGACATTGATGAAAAAATATATTGATGGCTAAGAACTAGCAGTTGATATAATATGTTCATCAATTGCTAGATAACATAGACTCCAAGTGTTCATTTTGACTATCAAAGGCTAGAACTATCCATTGATAGTAAGAGAAGATAAATTTTGACTCATTACAGCCCTAAAACTGGTACTGTCTATCGGACTAGAGTTGTTCAGTCATTTGGCTACTTGAGAACATGTAGTATTATTACATCCTTTGATGTTCAATCAAATCATCAGAAATCAAAACACGTAAACAATTTTTTTACAAACATGTAGATAGTGTGTTATGATTCCTAAACATTTAAGTTTAAACTTATTTTTAAAACCTACAAGCTTTAAACTGTCTGAAGAGTAGATTTTCATCAAAGTTCATAACATGCAATCTGGCTACTTTCAACATATATCTGACAAAGATTGAGAGATATTTTGGCATACCTAGCTCACTTACCAACCTTGTGGAAGTGAATTCTGTTTGGTAGAGATATTTCCTTGTTATTTCAAATTGAACCTTCAGTAAATGCATAAGGTTCTGGTGATGTCTCAGTAGTTCGAATTTATTTCAACTATATACTAAAGTCAACAGATTGACTTTCTGTTCATGAATTTTGTGATCATAATCCAACTCCAGTGTCTTCACTTTCATCAGTAGAGACTGACATAATTCAAAGCTTTTTTGCAATTTCAAGAGTTTTAGTTGTCTTTTAGATGGTGACAGCTGCTTGTAGATTCATTCATGTCATCCTTGTCAACTGAACAATTTTCATCTACACAGCCAGTTAGATCAAACTCAGAATCTCTAGATCATCAATTTTCAGTAACTATTGATCCTTTGGGATATTTGAATAATTACTTTAAGCGCTTCTGAGTAAGAGTATACTGGAAACAAACTAATAAATAAGCACAAAAACATGTAATAAATATAATTTTGATCTACTATAAGTTTTAATATAAAGAGAGCCAACTCATTTCTTATATCCTGAAATGTTAACTAAAGCATACATTCCAAACAAAATAAGAGTTGCCATAAGTGATTTTGCAGATGTATAATCAATTAGGTAAAAAATCTAAAGAGGGACAAGCATACACATTGTTTGACTTAAACAAATTTCATGACTCACTTTATTTTCTTCAGAATCAAGAAAAATAAGTGAGCTCACTTGTAATATCCGGGAAATATCGTGTAATTATTTTTATTAATAAATAATTATTATGTGATCATTATGTGAATTTTGGTAAATTATTTGATGCTTGATATTAATATTTGGATGTTTATATATGATAAAATTAAGATATTTTAATTTTTAATTATATAGAATCAAATAAAGATAATTTTGGTATTTTTGTGGCAATTTTTGGATTATTATATGAATTTATAAGTATTTATAGAATTAATAATGATTATTTTTAATTAATTATAAAATTACTTTTTAGAATTGGAAATCGTCCCACTTCAACCATTTTTGCGTTTTTACAACCCAAAACTCTTCGGAAAACTCCTTCCTAACCTAATCCGATAATTCTGAACACTTTCCGTGTTTTGACTTTTCGATCCGGGGTACAGTTTGACCCGTATGAGTCCCGGTGCAAAATTTTCGATACGATAACCATTTTTATAGACCGATAAAGCCCATATTCTTGAAAGATGGGATATTATTACTTTATTTTTGTATAAAGTATTTTATAAGAAGTTCGGTTTTGATAATTATCCAAATCTGGTATTATGTAATCTATTTTTTGATCCGATATATAAGTGTCATTAAGGAATTATTAATAAATACGATATTTGATGGGTCTATCAGATGTGCGTTGCCTTATTATTAATTGTGTGTGATTTGTTGGGTATGAGGATTATTGGTATAATTAATTATTAAATTGTATGGTTTTGTTTTTGCTTTGAAAAGTGATTATTTGAAGATTTATTTTTATAAATGTTAAAATTGTTTCTAAAATTATTTTTATGCTCTTATAATTTTAATATTTATTTTTAGGAATTTATAAAATTTAGAAATCAATATTTTATCAATTATTCATCTTTAAATGATTTATTAAGTGATAAATAAGGGTTATTTAACTTTTAAATAATTCTATAAACCTATCGGACAATGTTAAAGTTTTAAAATTTATTTTATTTTCTCTATAATAGCTCTAACGAATTGGTAAAAATGGTATATGGATTTATTGTAGTGTCTGAGTATTTTAAAATAATTTTTAAAAGGACTATTTCTATTTTGTGTACTACCTTACAAAATTGGTAGAAAATAAACAATTCACTCAAACATTATTTTAAAAATATCGGGAGATAAATATTTTTATGAAATTAATTTTAAAATTTATTTCGTAATAAAATTCCATGTTTCCAAATTATTATACAATTTATAAATGTACGTTCGACATTATTAAAATTTAGAAAAGGAAGCAATATGAGGCAAAATGACCATAATGCCCCTGCCTCCATTCCTTTTAGAATACAGCCTCCTGACCCATTTCTTCCTTTTTTTTGTTTATCTCTCCCGATCTCTCTCTCTCTCTCTCCAATTCTCTCTCTCGTTTTGTTCTCTCTCGCTCCTCTCCTCTTTTCTCCGTTTATTCCCCTATGCCGTTCTTTCCTCTCTTTCTCAGTTGCTCAGCTCGCCGTCGCTGCCGCGTTTTTCCGGTGAGATGCAGCGCTGTTGCTTCTGTGTGGTTCCTGTTTGATAATATATGATCATGTGTGTATTTATGTGAATGCATACGGTCGTTTATTTTTTTTCTTCTACTATCACTGCCGCCTCCTCAGATTTTTTCGGCGAGGAGTGGCGGTGATGTGGTAGTAGCGCGTGTTCGTGTATGTCTGTTGCCTGTGATTTTTCCATGCCACCATGTCCTGTTGTTGCCGGTTGCTTCCTGTATTCCGGCCGCACGTGTGCGCATGGGTCCGTGGTCTTGTGATTAATTCGTTTTGCTGATATTTTAATTTCCCAGTTAATTCATGATGAAAATTATTTGATTTTGCGAGATTTAATTATTAATTTAATCGATGAAATACGCGTTGGAAACCCGAAATTAATCGGGTACCCGCGAATTTTACCGCCGTCGGCGATAAGCCTCGGCGAGCCGATGGTGGACGGTGATGAATCATTTCTAAGTCCTACGAATAAAAACATAAAAAATTCGAATAATAATAATAAATAATTGAAATTGTATTGGTGTTTGGGAATTGCGAGTTGTGGTTGTGGATTGTTGATGTTGATTGTGATTGACGTCGAATTGTTTCGACGGGTAGGCCGATAAACAAAGGAGACGTGCCCGATTTTCGGGAAATTAATTTCAAAAATACGAGAACGTAACCTATAATTATCGGAGACGTCGAACGAATATATATAATTATATTTTACGAAACCTGATTACGTGTTGAAACAAGATATTTTATAAAGAGTCGATTACACAAATTTTCAAAACGACGAGTATACATACTTTCCGAAAACAAATACCGAACCTAGTTTCGAAGATGTGAACCATAATTGTTATGTATATTTCAATAATGCATATAAATATGAGTTGGGTTATGAAATCGTATGGGTAGAAGTGATAGTAACATTAAGTTAAGCTTAAGCGATTATCTTAATTAGGATTTGTCAACTCTATAGGTCCTAGTCGGAAGACCCGATGACTGACATCCGACTAAGAATAGCCTAGTGGTCAATTGTCAGACTCAACAATATTCCAATCGAAGGACATGAATGATAGAATCATATCCAGAATAGACTAGTGGTTTGACGATAAAGCCGAACGTTCAAATTGGACCAAAGTCAACCAGTAATAGTGGTTAAAGCTTATAAAGGCAAGTATTCCTTACTTTTCTCGTAATATACTGCAAATCCTTCATTTTTATTCAATGTTTAAAATAGTTAACTGTTTTATATTTCGTTGCAATTACTCTTAATTATGCAAGTCCCTATCACTGTTGTTCCTATATTATCGATTGATCTCTTGAGCAAATACCTATTCTTCCGGGTTATTTGCGAACCATGAATTGGGATTTTTTGAAATCAAAATGATTTGACATCAAAATACTCTACGGGCTGGATGGTTACTATAAGGGCCAGTGATAAACTGAACCCTATGGGCCGGGGATGGACCGGACCCTTGGGCCATAGTGTCTGGGTACCCGAATGGATCTATACAAGTAGGTATAGATCTACACAATATCCTGACTGATCAGCAGGGTATGAGTGTGAACGTTATACTAGTGTCCAGTTTAATTCATTGTTGATCGCCATTAATGACATTCTCTCTTGAAAAATTTTATGATTACAAAACCGGACAAAACCCTGATTCAGGAGATGAATCCGGGAATTGCTCGTCACTTCTGATTTATAACTAAAGGTTGATAACGACCAATTGTTATTCGCTCCAATACCTCAAATAAATAAAAATGTTTATGAATTATTTAAAAGAATTTGTCCAGGAATATCCTTTAATATTGATACTTGGAAATCAGTTATATACTTGCTGGGCATTTTTGGCTCACTCTTTCTTTGTAAATTCTTATTTCTTTCAGAAATAAATGAGGATAAAAGTGAATAGCTTTTGATAGACGGCATAAATTAAAAATATCTCCGTTGTAAGAGGATGAAGATGTTAAAAAAATAAGACAAGGGAATTAGTACAAAGGTATTTAATCTTGTATTTTTAGTTATTGTGAATTGTAGAAGGTTAGATTCTTATTTCATACCATAACCTGTCAATGACCCGAAGCTAAGGGGTCATTTGTATATTATTTTATACTATGTAAAGATTTTTTAGTGACACTAAATCTTGACCCCGAATTTGGGCTGTTACAAGTTGGTATCAGAGCAACAAGTTATTGGTCCCTAAAATAAGAATAAGTGAGAGTAAGATAAGAATAACAGGTCATATAAGATAGGAAAGACCCTAGGTATACTCATTTTCAGTTTGAATTGAGTGCGAATTAGGATTAGCAGATCCGATATGGAGTTAGTAAGATAAGATATTGTTGAGGAAAGTGTAAGGCGAATATAGCAACGCTATAGATATATTGAGTTCTCAGACCCTATAGGAATGAGGAGTCAACAGCTCGACGGAAACTGGGTATGTTACCCTACTTTTCATGTGGTTTTAAAGAAAAATCCGATTGATTCTTGTGAGAACTTCGTATAAGGAAAGCTAGGTGAGGTTTAGTATAATTTAACTTAGAATTAGGTAGTAGGACAAGCTCCACGCTGGAGACAACGAGTTGATATAAGTTGATGAAGAGCCAATGTTGCAAGTTTTAAAGGCACCACCGTTGCGAGAAGATTCTTATCACTTATCGGGCGTCGTGTAAGGAATGAGCTTTACCGTATTAGGTATACTTAAGACTGGAAAGAAGATGTGACTTTATCTACGGACAGAACGTCGAATCGCATTAGTGGTTGTAAGCATAGTATCAAGGACGACGATGAGAATATTAAAGATACTACCATATGTCAGCATTGGGGTAGAGTTACGAATAAAATGGTATACAACGGTAAATGAACTTTCATCGGCTAATAAATGCGAACGGAATCCAAGGAGAAATAGAAGATATACCAAAGTGAAGAAATCCTTACATGGGCGTTCCTTTAATTAGATATCTCATTAGCGGATTATAAGAATAGCGAGTAACTTATATAGTAATGACAACCAAATGTTCGATTTCAGACAAGTTTTCGGAAAATTTTTTCTTAATAAACTTCCAAAAGATCTTTGTATAAAATGAGTTTCATAATTTGGTTGTCGAATTACTACTTAAGTTCTTGTTATTATAAGTAGAGAATGACTTAGAAGAATAATGGATCTAGACTCAGTATTGTTAGTTCATAGGACCAAGTAGACCGAACAAAGTTTAAAGTTTTCTGTGAAAGACGAACGTAAACTTTGTGTAATAATATTAATAATTGAATCAATATGTTAAAACATTATTTACCCAGTTCATGAATTATTAAAATTTAACAAGATTCGTGATTTTAAAAGACAGAGGATAATTAAAGGAAATGGAAGACTCTTCCAGATGATTGGAGAATTATAATATACCTATCGACGAAGTTGAGACGTTGCGTGATCGATGGTTATTTTACGCGACATAGATGAAATCAGAAGCAATGACTATAAATTTTGTAAGGACGAGATTATGATCGAATTATTAAAGCATTTAATGTGGAGGCATTTCCATACGACAATCTGAAGTTATGATGTAACCTAAATTGTGAATTTGTTAATCGATGATCCTTGAAGGTATATTTAAGTGAAGCGTGGACGGTGACCAACAATATCATTCTTTTCTCTAATATGATAGCATATATTATCCTTGATTCTTGAATACGTATGAGCTTCTTTTATCAATAAATTATATGAGGTGAGAATGAAAGAAAATTTATTGTATTCCTTCCGAATTATTTCTCTTCTCAAAATATTACTTTCTGATTGAGACAAACAATGTTGTAGTGTGACGCTTTGTCAGAATGACGAAGAGTCTGGTGGGACGCCACCTAATCATGTGCTGTATGCCATATAGTATGAAAGACTGGCCATCTTGAGTACAAATATGGTTGTCTCATTTATATCTAAATTCTCACTCAGTTTCCTCCTTCAGTTATGATTTATTGACTTCTGGATTCTTTCAATTATGTTGTTGCATTGTTGTTCTTTACACATCTTTTCAGTCACAATCATATACACAAACTCTTCTCTTGTATAAAGTCTATTCTTTGGAGATTTAAAAGAAGTGGAACAGTCCCGTGTAGCAAGTGGAGTTATATATTAAATATAGATATGATTGCAAGCCGATTAAAGGTGGACATCTGTGGGCAAGAAAGAATGGATACACCGATAATGTGGTCGTTACAAAGACATCAAATCAGACAGTTATTCTTTTTATGAGGATTTCATCAGTATGGTAGATTGCATTAACACGATGCACTTCAAGTCAGGAGATTTTGACATGAAATGAATAGTTAGAGAATCGAATAAGCAAATTAAATATAAAATAAGAAAGTAAAGCTGTGTACATCAGACAAAGCAAAAGAATGTCAGGACGATAATCAAAGACTAGGGAATTCTTAAAAATGACTCCGACACGCGATTAATATTTGAAGCATCCTTCCATCGCGGGAAGATATCTTTATTGAAGAAATCTTGACTGCGAACAAATTTTGAGTATGTTCTCCAAGGAAGGGTTAGGTTCTCTAACTTGAGTAAATGAGTATGGTAAATTTAATACCCATAACCGAGCCAGCGACGAAGATTCGATACGGGAACATAAGTGGAAATGAAGGAATGATGATTCGACTGTGAAATCTTTTAAGAAATAGTGATCTAAAACTAATTAAGTTTTCACCATATTGTGATAATGATAATGGTGACCATGCATGGTTATTAAAAGATAAACAAATTAATAAATGAAAATAAGTGTATATCGTCAAAGATAGAGGATTGGTGTGCTTAGTTGACGGATACGACATAATTCTTAAGATTAACTATATAGTAGTAGTAATGGTAAGCAATAAGATTAAAAGATGTTATTGAGAGAGATTTTTGAATAGGCATAAATAATATGAACCACTAATTAAAAAGCTTGGATTTAAAAGAAAAGTTAAAAGAATCGCAAAATACAGTTTTGAAAAATAACAAGAAATTTTTTAAGTTTATTAGTGATATCCTGTGATACTCTGAAAGGATTGAGAAAAGTATGGTTATGTTAATTATTGAGTGGCATTTATGACACTTTACTGTGCTCCGTAAAGCTTTGAATTGATATAATTTTACAAAAGTTGTTAGTATTTTAATGTGTTTTCTAGTGTTTTTGCATTTTCAGGCATTATCTAGGTAATCAGGTGAATTAGCATTATTTTGGTGTTAATTTGGTGTTAAGGTGGTGTTGGAATAAAAGCTCTTGGAAAGCCGGCTCAATTCAGCAAGAAAATGGAAGAAATCAGAAGTTGATTCAGGGAGCGCGCCCGCGCTGTGATAGCGCGCGCCCGCGCCCAAAGTCCAGAAACTCAGCGCGCCTGCGCTGGTCAAGCGCGCGGTCGCGCCAGGTCGAATTTAAAGAATCCTGATTCTAATGGGCTTTTGATCCAGTAGACTTCTAATCTGCATGGGGCTATTATATATACATAATTAAGTTCATTTTTTAGAGGAGAGACATCAGAGAACAAGGAAAAGAAGTAAAGAAGGCCGTTTTAGCACAATTCAACCAAGGCGAAGAAGACCTAGTTTTAACTTGTGATTCTTTGTTTAAGTTGTAACGTAGGATGCTAGTTTTCTTATTCTTGAACATATACTCTTGTGTTATACTTTCCTTATTATTCATTTATAAAGACTATATTTATTATACCATGCTTTCATTGGAACCCACATTGATGATGAGTCCGATTATGGGCTAATCGTTATCGTGGGGTTCTAGCGAATTTATTTATGGATTTCTTTAGCTAATTTGTTTCGATGCCTTAGTGTGTGGTGATTGTTTGATAACCTAGTATTGGTTGTGCATATTCGTTTTATGAGCGTCGCGAGCTTATAAGATAGCTTGTTAATTCTTAATGAAGCGAAAGTGAATTTAAGGGTTTAGAACTTGCCATGCTAGCATAGGTTCATGTGTATTTGTTATGCATGATTCGTAGGTAATTTTAACCATCTTACTTGCCCTATATAATCACGATAGATAACTTGTGCATTAAACCGTTATGTTGTCAAATTCTATAGGCATATAGGTCTGAATATAATTGGTGTCTATTCAGCTTCCATCTATTTTGTGGATGTCTTGTAGTATGGTACTCGTACAACGAAAGTTGGCGTTTATCAGTTTCGTGTTATCTGATTAGTGTCATCACCATTGCATGCTAAGGTTAAGAATGAAATGGCTATTGAATGAAGTTATTAATAAAGTTAAAATCTCATATTTGTCATATATAATATACCACTTCCTTATTTTATTAGTTATAATTTTTAGTTTAATTCTTAATTATAAAACAACCTCAATTTGTTATTCTTCTTAGCATTGAATAATAGCCATATCATCGGTGCATAAGTACATAAATTATAAAGTTAACCTAACCAGTCTCTGTGGGAATGAATCTGATTTATATCTTATACTACTTGCGAACGCGTATACTTGCGTGAATTTTAGCGCGTGTTTAACGACTAACAAGTTTTTGGCACCGCTTTCAGGGACTGCAGTGTTAATTTTTTGTTTATGTGTTTATCATCAGTGATCGTTAAAGTTCATTGACTCGGACATTGTTACTTATCTATTTCCTTATCTTATTTTAAGTACTCTAGCGAGCGTGTATGCATACGCGTTCGCGATCTCGTAAGAGAACTCTGGATAAAACCGAGGAAGAAGTTGTAGTGGTTCGAAGGGAAGTTTTTGAGGACAAAGAGAAGATAGAAGAAGAAGAAGAAGAGAAAGTAGAGGAACCAGTTTTAGTAGTGATGGGGGATCAAGCCGAAATTCCTAAAGTTTTGATGAACTATTCTCAGCCTAAGATCAAAGATATTTAGTCAAGCATCATCAGACCAGCCATTTTGACTAAAGCTTTTGAGATCAAGTCGAGCACGATTCACATGATACATAACTCAGTTCAGTTTGGGGGTTCTCCTACTGAAGACCCCAACATGCACATCAGAGACTTCATTAAGATATGCGACACTTTCAAGTTCAATGGTGTGACTGAAGATGTTATCAAGCTGCGACTCTTCCCATTCTCTCTGAGGGATAAAGCAAAGTGCTGGTTACATTCTCTACCACCAGGGTCTATCACCACCTGCGAGGATCTTGCTCAAAAGTTTCTCACTAAATTCTTCCCTATTGCGAAGACTGCTGCAATCAGGAATGCTCTTACTCAGTTTGCTCAGCAAACTGGAGAATCTCTGTATGAGGCTTGAGATCGATATAAGGAGATGCTAAGGAAGTGCCCACACCACGGCATGCCTGATTGGATGATTATAATCTATTTCTATAATAGATTGGGTGCTACTTCTAGACCCATGCTCGATGCAGCATTAAGAGGAGCCTTGTGGGCTAAAAGCTACAATGAAGCTTATGAGCTGATTGAACTGATGGCTGCTAATGAATACCAGAATCCTTCTCAGAGACTGACTCAGGGAAAAGTAGCAGGAATTCTAGAGTTGGATGCAGCAACTGCTATAGCTGCCCAACTTAAGGTTTTGACAATGAAGGTGGACACTTTGTCCAACTATGGAGTTAATCAAATCACTAGTGTCTATGAGCTTTATGCTGGTGCCCATGAGACTGATTAGTGTGCTATTTCTAGTGAATCAGCTCAGTTCGTGAGCAACTTTCATCGATTGCAATAACTTGTGCCAGCCACTTATCATCCCAACAACCACAATCATCCTAATTTCAGCTAGAGCAACACTCAGAATGCGGCTCAACAGCCTTATCAGCAGTACCCAGCTAAGCAGTACAACCCCCTTGGCTTTCAGCAACCGCAATATGCACCAAGGCAGCAACTTCAACTACAACAAGCTAATGAAAAATCTGAATTAGAGGAGTTAAAGCTTATCTGCAAAATTCAAGCTGTTTCTATCAAGACCTTGGAAAATCAAATTGGACAAATTGCCAATGCCTTGCTAAATCGTCAACCTGGTACACTACCTAGTGATACTGAAGTACCAGGAAAGAGGGAAACTAAGGAGCATGTATAGGCAATCACTTTGAGGTCTAGAAAGGTTACGAATCCCGAACAAACTCAAGTTTCGAATGAAGAAGCTGGGGCTGAAGAAGAAGTAGAGTAGCATGAAGTAGAAGTGGAACCAAGGAAGACTATTGTTGAGCACACTCCTCCTGAGGGTAATACAGGGGAGAAACAGATCTATCCTCCAACGCCTTTTCCTAAGCGGCTGCAGAAGAAAAAGCTGGATAAGCAATTTGAGAAGTTTCTGGAGATGTTCAAGAAACTTCATATCAACAAACCTTTCACTGAGGCTCTTGAGCAGATGCCTAGTTACGCAAAGTTTATGAAAGGTATACTCTCTCGAAAAGTGAAGCTAGATGATTTATAGACTATCACTCTCACGGAGGAATGCAATGTTGTGCTGCAACAGAAGTTGCCTCCAAAGCTTAAAGATCCAGGAAGCTTCACTATTCCATGCACTATTGGAAAAATGTCTTTTGACTTATGCTTATGTGACTTGGGAGCTAGCATCAATCTGATGCCTTTATCAATCTTCAAGAAGTTGAATTTGCCTGATCCAAAACTGACTTATATGACTTGCAGTTGGCCGACCGTTCTATTACATATCCGTGAGGTATTGTGGAGGATGTCTTGGTCAAGGTTGATAAACTCATCTTCCCTGCTGATTTCGTAATTCTTGATTTCGAGGAGGATAAGAAGATTCCCATAATCTTGGGAAGACATTTCTTGGCGACTAGCCGAACCTTGATAGATGAGCAGAAGGGTGAGCTTACAATGCGAGTGCTGGATCAGGATGTAACTTTTAATGTGTTCAATGCTATGAAATTTCCTACGGAAAATGAGGAGTGCTTAAAAGTGGAGTTGGTCGATTCTGTGGTTACTTCAGAACTTGATCAATTGCTAAGGTCTGATGCCTTAGAGAAGGCCTTGTTGGGGAATTCAGACAGTAAAAATGACGAAGGTGAAGAACAATTGCAATATTTGAATGCTTCTCCCTGGAAGAGGAATATTGATATGCCTTTTGAATCTTTTGGAATAAAAGAATTAAACAAAGCTCCTAAATGCCTCAAGCCATCTATTGAGGAAGCTCCTATACTTGAGTTTAAACCTTTACTTGAACATTTAAGGTATACATTTTTAGGTGATGCATCTACTTTTCCTGTTATTATTGCATCTGACCTTTCAGGTAGCGACGAGGAGAAGTTTTGAGGGTTCTAAGAGAGTTCAAATCGTTAATTGGGTGGACTATAGCAGATATTAAGGGAATCACCCTTCTTATTGCGTGCATAAAATTCTGCTAGAGGAAGGTAGCAAACCTACGGTTGAGCATCAAAGAAGACTTAATCCGATCATGAAGGAAGTAGTGAAGAAGGACATTCTTAAGTGGCTGGATGCAGGGATTATTTATCCCATTTATGACAGTTCTTGGGTGTGTCCAGTTCAGTGTGTACCGAAGAAGGGAGGTATCACAGTTGTTGCTAATGAGAAGAATGGGCTCATTCCTACTCGAACAGTCACAAGATGGGGAGTTTGTATGAACTACGGAAAGCTGAACTAATATGATTGGTCTTTGAAGCTTGATGAAGCTGTTTGGGCTTATAGAACAGCATATAAGACTCCATTGGGAATGTCACCATTTCAGTTGGTTTATGGTAAGGGGTTTCATTTGCCGGTGGAGCTCGAACATAAGGCATATTGGGCTTTGAAGAAATCGAATCTAGAATTGGATGCAGCTGGAAAGAAGAGGATGCTTCAATTGAATGAACTCGACGAGTTTCGACTTCAAGCTTATGATAACACCAAAATGTATAAGGAGAAAGTCAAGAGGTGGCACGATAGGGGTCTAGTGCTCAAATCATTTGTGCCGGGACAACAAGTTCTTTTTTTAACTCTCGTCTCCGTCTTTTTTCTGAAAAGTTAAAGTCAAGGTGGTCAGGGCCCTTCATAATTAAAACCGTGTTTCCACATGGAGCGGTGGAAATTTTTGAGAATGATTTGGGCCAAGCATTCAAGGTAAATGGTCAGAGGTTGAAGCATTACTATGGTTACACGGTAAACCGCGAGGTGGTTAGTGTCGTTTTGTTGTCCATTTGATCTCAAGTTTCTACGTCAAGCTAACGATGTAAAACAAGTGCTTCTTGGGAGGCAACCCAAGTTTGTTGTACATTAGTAGGTAGAGGAAGCAAGAAGAAAGAAGAAAAACACAAAAAAAAGAAAAAATTCAGGGCCACCTTCAGTAGCCAATCACACCAGCGCTGGTCTAGCGTGAGGCCGCATTGGGGTCCCGACTCAGAAAAATAAAAACAACAATTTTGAAGAGAAAAATCGGGATTTTTGCTAAAAAATCAATTTCAAATCGAATTTTACTCTTTGATATCCCAAATTTCCCTCTCCAAATCAAACCCATTATTCCCACGATTCCCATAATCAATTCCCACTTCTATTCCATATCTAATTCTTTTCTCACCATTTATAAATACACACACTTATACACAAGCTTCTCCACCACATCACAAATTCTCAAACACAAAAAATCTCTCAAACACTTAGCTCTTATTCTCTCTTATTCAATCCCAATGGCACCTAAGAGACAAATAACTCAAGTAAGCAGCAACACCACCGATTCTTCATCTACGGGTGGTGTGAGGCCAAGGTTTTCCACTCCTGAGGCTGAAGAGGAGTACACGAGGCTTCTGTCGAAGCCTATTGCGAAGGAGCGAGGATATTTGCCATCAGGGAAGGATGGTAAGTTGTTGGAGATGATTCTGGAGATGGGTTGGGTTCCTTTTTCATTATCTAGGATCCGCTAACCTAACGCTCGCTACATGGGTATTATTGTATAAGTCTTTTGTGGACCTCAATCATTGCATGCATGATCAAATAAGCATAGTTTTGTTGTTTTATTGGGAATAAAAGCATAAATCCAGGTAAAACTCTGATAAAAGATTTGAAGTGTTAAAAGTTATTTTGAGTCTAGCTTTTATTCTATTTATAACCTTGCGATTGCTTTGATAGATAGTGAGTCATGATTATTGATCTAGTTACGATAGTATGTCTATAAGCAGTTGCACACACACACATCTCTGGTTTGTAGTTTGATTTGTGAGATTTGATTGATCTTTATGTGAGTAACTGCATTTGTTGAGATGTTGCTTGGTGATTGGTTTAGTTATTCTATGGGGATCGTTGCATTCATGCATTTTTATTTCTTTTTTCTTTTAGTCTGTTTATGCTTGAGTACAAGCATCGATTCAAGTTTGGGGGTATGTTGAGTGGCATTTATGGCACTTTATTATGCTCCATAAAGCTTTGAATTGGTGTAATTGTACTCAAGTTGTTGGTATTTTAATGTGTTTTCTAGTGTTTCTACATTTTCAGGCATTATCTAGGTAATCAGGTGAATTAGCATTATTTTGGTGGTAATTTGGTGTTAAGGTGGTGTTGGAATAAAAGCTCTTGGAAAGTCGGCTCAATTCAGCAAGAAAATGGAAGAAATCAGAAGTTGATTCAGGGAGTCAGCGCGCCCGCACTGTGATAGCCCGCAGCCGCGCCCAAAGTCCAGAAAATCAGCGCGCCCGCGCTGGTCAAGCGCGCGCCCACGCCAGGTTGAATTCAAAGAATCCTGATTTTAATGGGCTTTTGATTCAGAAGACTTCTAATCTACATGGGGCTGTTATATATACATAATTAAGTTCATTTTTCATAGGAGACACATCAGAGAACAAGGAAAAGGAGTAAAGAAGGCCATTTTAGCGCAATTCAACCAAGGCGAAGAAGACCTAGTTTTAACTTGTGATTCTTTATTTAAGTTGTACGTTGAATGCTAGTTTTCTTATTCTTGAACCTATACTCTTGTGTTATACTTTGCTTATTATTCATTTATAAAGATTACGTTTATTATACCATGCTTTCATCGGAACCCACGTTGATGATGAGTCCGAGTATGGGCTAATCATTATCGTGGGGTTCTAGCGGATTTATTTATGGATTTCTTTAGCTAATTTATTTCGATGCCTTAGTGTGTGGTGATTGTATGATAACCTAGTATTGGTTGTATATATTCGTCTTATGATCATCGCGAACTTATAAGATAGCTTGTTAATTTTTAATGAAGCGAAAGTGAATTTAAGGGTTTAGAACTTGCAATGCTAGCATAGGTTCATGTGTATTTGTTATGCATGATTTGTAGGTAATTTTAACCATCTTACTTGCCCGATAGATAACTTGTGCATTAAACCGCTATGTTGTCAAATTCTATAGACATATAAGGTCTCAATATAATTCATGTCTATTCAGCTTCTATCTATTTTATGGATGTCTGGTAGTATGGTATTCGTACAATGAAAGTTAGCGTTTATCAATTTCTTGTTATCTGATTAGTGTCATCACCATTGCATGATAAGGTTAAGAACGAAAAGGCTACTGAATGAAGTATTTAATGAAGTTATAATCCCATGTTTGTCATATATAATATACCACTTCCTTATTTTCTTAGTTATAATTGTTAATTTAATTCTTAGTTATAAAACAACCTCAATTTGTTATTCGTCTTAGCATTGAATAATAGCCATATCATCGGTGCATAAATGTATAAATCATAAAGTTAACCTAACCAGTCTCTGTGGGAATGAATCTGATTTATATCTTATACTACTTGCGAATGCGTATACTTGCGTGAATTTTAGCGCGTGTTTAGCAACTAACGTTAACCATTATTGATTTAAGATTTTAATCCAATTAAAAGATGTATATTATGTTAAGTTAGTAGTATTTGTGGTTTTCAGCATGATATATTCTGAATTATGGTGAATTGATGATTTTGGTGGATGGAAGTGGATTGATATGTTTATGGATGCCTTGGTTGATTGATGGTGTCGGCTTGAGTCTGACTGGTAGTCAATATTATAGGAGAAATGCTGCCCAAATTTTCAGAAAATACCCTACTTTTAAGGATAGAAAATCTACTTTTATATGCTTTGAGATTCTTATTGATACTCCAAATGATTGTGATCTCGGTTGTTTAAAAAGGGCTATTATGACCAACCGAATTATGTAATTGGTCCTTGATTCCAGTTAGCTAGTCATCACTTGGTTGTATTGATCAATTAAAAGAGTTAATTGATTAACTTTACCAACTAATGGTCAGTTCAATGGAAATCGCTACCAATTAGATTAAGTCAAATTCTGATATGATTTTCAGATCCGAAATCAAAACAATTAGGAATTTGGAGGAAGTAAAGACATTAGTAGAAATCGAAAGTTTAGTAGAATTAGCGTGAAGTTACTGCGAGCTTGTGCGAGGTTTTATCTAGATGAATATGCCTTTTTGCAATGAATAAGAAGAACAAAAAGTTATTGGTATATGCTAGTAAGAAGAACATTACCAAGAACTAAAGGTTCAAGATAGTGTAAAGAGATTTTATTATCTGTAATAGCGTTCTGGGAAGGACTTGAACGTATATCCATATAGAACGACAATGTAATGGAAACTACTATAAAATAACAGAAAACTCGCGAATACAAGTATCTATGTATGACAAAGACTAGCAATGCCCGCATGTGAACTCAGGAAAAAGAAGTGTTGATTATGTAGGAAAGAAGATATATAGATGGCACAGACCTCAATAATCCGAAGCGTATCTTCAATTAGGGAAGGCTAAATATGTGATAAGGAATAACGTGAGTTAATTAGAAGTAGAATATGCGTTCAATGGTGATTTAGATAATGCTAAGAAAATAACTGTCGATGGATTTTGATAATTCTGTTAGTAAGAAATTTAAATATTTACAAATTAAAAAGCCTTTATTTTAGTGTTAACTCCAGAGATGGCTTGTCTAATAATGAACAGGTTAGTATTATCAAGAAAAAGAGATCCTTTATGTTTAAAAGAAATAATAAGTGATGAGAATGAAGCATTAATTAAGAAAAGAAGTGGAATCAAAGGATAATAAAGAAATTTTATAAAATGATCCAGGATATAAGTAAGTTGTGAACGTCAGTTGTGTCAGAACTGATGTAAGAATAAAGTGAAATGCCAATAATGGGAGATAGGAATTTCATTCGAAGAAGGCGTGTAAATAGGGAAGGTTAAATGAAGATATTGGTGGGCATGGCCTAAGAACAGAAAGGGAAGGACATGTAATTAATTGTCACATCTACTGAAGAACCAAAACCCGCATCCAAGGGTGAACATGATATTGTAATAATTTTAAAATGAATATAGTTCGTTAAGAAATGTTATAGTAAAATCACTTGAGAACCATAGACGAAGAAAGTGTTATTTGAATTACTAGATGTTGACATAAATGTGGGAAACATTATTAACCGTGATGAACCGAAATAAGTTACACCATTTATGAATGGTTAAATCGTGGTAACGAGGGAAATTCAGATTACTCCGAGAAGATAATACAAGACATAAAGATAGAAGATGACTTTCTGGTAATGTGGCGTGAAGAAAAGAAGGAACGTTATATGTGGCAGAACGTCAGAAAAAAGCATCACAATAAAATTTCATATCGGGATTCCCTATAATTAAATAAATGATAAAATAGGTTATAGTATAGGGGAAAGGTATTCAAATTAATATATTTTCTTTCAGATAGTAAAAGTTTCTCTCTCGATGAATATATTAGATAGTGATTAGAATGAAATTGAGGTATACTATTAAGTGGTGAGTTAAATGCAATTGCCGAGATTTTCTCTTTAATTTTAAATTTTAGAATAGATTTAAAAAGTTTAGAAACTGAAGATGCTACGAGCTCAGGATATCATTTACAGATAGGTGAAAAGTATTGGAGATCGATTAAAAAAGGTTTCAAATACTATTGAAAATGATTATAGGCCAGGCTAATCGAGTAAAAAGAGATATGGAAAGTAAAATAGAACAACTAGTGAAAATGGAAGGCTTTCATGAGCACGAATTATTAGAATTAGAAAGAAAATAAGATTAGTTTAAATTGAGTTAGTCTTTTGAGACAGTAAGATAGGTAGAAAAATTGTGAATGAGTGGGCCTTGTTGTCACATGTATAACGAGTCCATAAGATGTGAAGATGGATGTAACCGGGAAGAGTAATTTAGCTCCATATGTAGGAGATGGAGATTTGAGTCAGGTTGCATAAGCAACTGATATAATTTGATGTCTGCGGGAAACCGTTGAGTAGTGACTAAAGTGGTGAATTAAGCTTATGGAAAAGTTGTTCGAGTAAGAAATTAATTTGAGAAATTATAGGTGAGATACTTCAAAAAGTCTCATTATCTGTTCCTTAGTATGATTCCGAGGATAAAATCCTTTTAAGGGGGGAAGGATGTAATATCCGGAAAATATCATGTAATTATTTTTATTAATAAATAATTATTATGTGATCCATATGTGAATTTTGGTAAATTATTTGATGGTTGATATTAATATTTGGGTGTTTATATATGATAAAATTAGGATATTTTAATTTTTAATTATCCAGAATCAAATAAAGATAATTTTGGTATTTTTGTGGCAATTTTTGGATTATAATATGAATTTATAAGGTTCTATAAAATTAATAATGATTATTCTTAAGTAATTATAAAATTACTTTTTAGAATTGAAAATCGTCCCATTTCAAACGTTTTTGTGTTTTTACAACCCAAAACTCTTCGGAAAACTCTTTCATAACTTAATCCGATGATTTTGAACGCTTTCCGTGTTTTGACTTTTTCGATCCGGGGTACGGTTTGACCCGTATGAGTCCCGGTATAAACTTTTTGATACGATAACCATTTTTATAGACCGATAAAGCCCGTATTCTCGAAAGACGGGATATTATTACTTTACTTTTGTATAAAGTATTTTATAAGAAGCTCAGTTTTGATAATTATCCAAACCTGGTATTAAATTGTATCGTCTTTATAGTTACTTAGCGGCTAAGTAATCTATTTTCGGATCCGATATATAAGTGTCATTACGGAATTATTAAATAAATACGATATTTGATGGGTCTGTCACCTGTGCGTTGCCTTATTATTAATTGTGTGTGATTTGTTGGGTATGGGGATTATTTGTATAATTAATTATTAAATTATATGGTTTTGTTTTTGCTTTTAAAAGTGATTTAATTGAAGATTTATTTTCATAAATGTTAAAATTGTTTTTAAAATTATTTTTATGCTTTTATAATTTCAATATTTATTTTTGGGAATTTATAAAATTCAGAAATCAATATTTTATCAATTATTCATCTTTATATGATTTATTAAGTGATAAATAAGGGTTATTTAACTTTTAAATAATTCTATAAAACTATCAGAGCATGTTAAATTTTGAAATTTATTTTATTATCTCTGTAATAGCTCTAAGGACTTGGTAAAAATGATATTTGGATTTATTGTAGTGTCTGAGTATTTTAAAATAATTTTTTAAAGGACTATTTCTATTTTATGTACTACCTTACAAAATTTGTAGAAAATAAAAATTCACTCAAAAATTATTTTAAAAATATTGAGAGATAGATATCTTTATAAAATTTATTTTAAAATTTATTTCGTAATTAAATTCCATGTTTCCTAATTATTATACAATTTATAAATGTACGTTCGGCATTATTAAAATTTAGAAAAGGAAGCAATAGGAGGCAAAAGGACCATAATGCCCCTTGCCTCCATTCCTTTTAGAACACAGCCTCCTGACCCATTTCTTCCCCTTTTTTTGTTCATCTCTCCTGATCTCTCTCTCTCTCTCTCGGAAATCTCTCTCTCCAATTCTCTCTCTCATTTTGTTCTCTCTCTCTCTCGCTCCTCTTCTCTTTTCTCCGTTTATTCCCCTGTATTGTTCTTTCCTCTGTTTCTCAGTTGCTCAGCTCGCCGCTGCTGCCGCGTTTTTACGATGAGATGCAGCACTGTTGCTTCTGTGTGGTTCCTGTTTGATAATATATGATCGTGTGTGTATATATGTGTATGCATACATTCGTGTATTTTTTTTCTACTATCGTTGCCGCCTCCTCGGATTTTTCCGGCGAGGAGTGGCGGTGATGTGGTAGTAGCGCATGTTCGTGTATGTCTGTTGCCTGTGATTTTTGCATTCCACCCTGTCCTGTTGTTGCCGTTTGCTTCCTGTTTTCCGGCCGCACGTGTGCGCGTGGGCTGGTGGTCCTGTGTGGGCTGGTGGTCCTGTGATTAATTCATTTTGCTGATATTTTAATTTCCCAGTTAATTCGTGATGAAAATTATTTAATTTTGCAAGATTTAATTATTAATTTAATCGGTGAAATACGCGTTGGAAACCCGAAATTAATCGGCTACCCGCGAATTTTACCGTTGTCGGCGATGAGCCTCGACGAGCCGACAGTGATGAATCATTTCGGAGTCCTACGAATAAAAACATAAAAAATGTGAATAATAATAATAATAATAAATAATTGAAATTGTATTGGTTTTTGGGAATTGCGAGTTGTGGTTGTGGATTGTTGATGTTGATTGTGTTTGACGTCGAATTGTTTCGACGGGTAGGCCGATAAACAAAGGAGACGCTGCCCGATTTTCAGGAAATTAATTTCGAAAATATGAGAACGTAACCTATAATTATCGGAGATGTCGAACAAATATATATAATTATATTTTACGAAACCTGATTACGTGTTGAAATAAAATATTTTATAAAGAGTCGATTACCCTATTTTTAAAAATAACGAGTATACATACTCTTTGAAAACAAATACCGAATCTAGTTTCGAAGATGTGAACCATAATTGTTATGTATATTTCAATAATACATATAAATATGAGTTGGGTTATGAAATCGTATGGGTAGAACTGATAGTGACATTAAGTTAAGCTTAAGCGATTATCTGAATTAGGACATTTCAACTCTGTAGGTTCTAGTCGGAAGACCCGAGGACTGACATTGGACTAAAAATAGCCTAGTGGTCAATTGTCAGGCTCGATAATATTTCAATCGAAGGACATGAAGGATATAATCATATCCAGAATAGACAAGTGGTTTGACGGTAAAGCCGAACGTTCAAATCGGACCAAAGTCAACCAGTAATAGTGGTTAAAGCTTATAAAGGCAAGTATTCCTTACTTTTCTCGTAATATACTGCAAATCCCTTATTTCTATTCTAAGTTCAGAATAGTTAACTATTTATATTTCGCTGCAATTACTCATAATTATGCAAATCCCTTTCATTATTGTTCCTATATTATCGATTGATATCTTGAGCAAATACCTATTCTTCCGGGTTATTTGCGAACCCTGAATTGGGATGTTTTGAAATCAAAATGATTTGACATCAAAATACTCTACGGGCTGGATGGTTACTATAAGGGCCAGTGATAAACTGAACCCTATGGGTCGGGGATGGACCGGACCCTTGGGCCATAGTGCCTGTGTACCCGAATGGATCTATACAAGTAGGTATAGATCTACACTATATCCTGACTGATCAACAGGGTATGAGTGTGAACGTTGTACTAGTGTCCAGTCTCATTCATTGTTGATCACCATTAACGACATTCTCTCTCGAAAAATTTTATGATTACAAAACCGGGAAAAATCCTGATTCAGGAGATGAATCTGGGAATTGCTCGTCACTTCTTATTTATAACTAAAGGCTGGTAACAGCCATTTGTTATTCGCTCCAATACCTCAAATAAATAAAAATGTTTATGAATTATTTAAAAGATTTTGTCCGGGAATTTCCTTTAATATTTATACCTGGAAATCAGTTATATACTTGCTGGACATTTTTGGCTCACTCTTGCTTTGTAAATTCTTATTTCTTTTAGAAACAAATGAGGATAAAAGTGAATAGCTTTTGATAGACGGCAGAAATTAGAAAGATCTCCGTTGTAAGAGGATGAAGATGTTAGAAAAATTAGACAAGGGAATTACTACAAAGGTATTTAATCTTGTAGTTTTAATTGTTGTGAATTGTAGAAGGTTAGATTCTTATTTCGTACCATAACCTGTCAACGATCCGAAGCTAAGGGGTCATTTGTATAGTATTTTATATTATGTAAAGATTGTTTAGTGACACCAAATCTTGACCCCAAATTTGGGCTGTTACATCACTTATCATTCTCAATTTATATTTAATTTTAATAAGATTTTGATACACCCTTTTTAAGAGTCATTAAAAGTATAGAGTCAAGGATTTTATTATTCACACCATTCACAATTATACTAGATAACATGCATTTCTACAGAGAGGAGTTTAGACATTTGTACCTCTGAATAAATGTTTTCCAGATAAATGGTGATAGTAGCAGTCATACCAGGTTCTAGATAATTGTGTTTGATCACACGGTGCTTTCAGAAGCTAGTCCTCATACTATATTTTTTTAAATCATCAAGATCCTGAGATTAAGGTATAAAAGCTTCTTTCTTAAGATCTTCAGTTAGGAAAGCACTCCATGGTCTAGTTCTGATAGATTCAGTGGCTGACATTAGCTGAGCAGACATGAAAGATATTGTTTGCTTCTGTATTTGTCATCAATACGACAATCATTATCAATCTTCATTTTCTCCAAATAGTCTTTAGCTGTAGTGAATTTATTCCTTGAAGTCATGCCATCTCCATCTATCCTGATTCTGAGTGCCCAAATAATTCTTCTAACTGAATTATCTTCTAATCCAGGCACCAGCTCCTTGAATTTGTTTATTTTAAGCTAGGTTTACACTTGTTGATTGAATGTAAACCAAGTTGATTCCAAATGAACTTTTATCTCTTTCCTGGGTCCTTTCTTGAGTAGAAAGTTGATGTTTAAGCACTCCTCTGAAGTGATTCTTCTGGCTCCTTTCTGTTAGATGTATCTCCAGATGATAAATTGATAAAGTGGTTGATTGTCAATTTTCTTGATAAGGTAATATTGCTAGTGGTAGTAAACGTTTATGAGCTTCAGTGAGTCACATTTTCTTGATAGTTTCAATGAGTTAAAGACATCAGTCTGTCAGAACTTATGGCATCCCAATTTTCTGTTGACTGAAGACTCATTAATGGCTAGATCTTTTTATTCAATGGTTGTCATGATGAATATCAGTGGCTATTCTATTTTTCAACTGCTATTTTCACATGTCTTAAATTAGAAGTTGATAGCTTGACTTTTCTGCACATATCATAACCAATAGCTTATCAGTCATTCTTCTCATCTTTTCAATTGAGAACATCTTCAAAAATATGATATATTAATTCTTGAGTCTTTATGTAATTAGATTCATCATGGATTAATTCTATAATAATGCTCCTTTTAACAGTTTGACTGTAGATACTGTAGATTCTTCTTGATGAGCAATTAATGGACGTTTCTCATACTGCATCAACTTCAATATTGACATGAATCACTCCTTAATTTAAAATGAAGTATTTGCAGCCAAAGTCGTGAGGAAACCTCCAGATTGATTTATTTTCAGATATTTAATTGACCAAAGACATATTCTGAGTTGAGCCTATGAACCAACTGACTTCTTTCCAGAGATATGTGATTATCTTTGATTCTACAGGTATTATTCTTCCTGATTCTCTGAGTTGACCTTTGTTCTTTTCAATTGCTCCATTCTGCTGTGAAGTCTTTGAAATAGAAAAATCATGAGTTATTCCTTCTCTTTCATAGAGTTCCATAATGTCACATATGTTAGCTTCATTGGCCCCTATCTTTGAGAGCTCTGAGAATATCCAGGTAGGCATTGAGATAGCAGAGGTGATCATAGAGTGGAATTTCTTCAGGTGCAAGACATGATCTTATCCTTGTTGATTTACATGTAGGAATTGCAGGTGATTGTCAAATATTGACCCTGTCTTCTTCCTGTGCTGGATCTTCTTCTTCTTCTTCTTCTTCTTATCATATTAATTTCAATTGAGACAACTTCTTGTATTCTAGCCATTCTTCATGTTTGTCTTGCTGAGTAGACAAACCATTGATTCATCATCATTTGAGGTGAGATCAGCTACATACATATTTTATTTTCTCTTAACAAATAAAAAGACCTTTTATCATTCTGGTTAATGACAACACAAGCTTCTTTATCAAAAATTACTCTGGAGTCATTATCAAATAGTTGGATGACACTTAACAACTTATGCTTGAGTCCCTCAACTAGTGCTACCTCATCAATGATGACATTTCCAAGTGAGATTAAGCCATATCCCATATTATGACCTTTGCTGTCATCTCAACAGGTGATACTTGGGCCAGATTTTTCTTTAAACTTGGTGAGCAGGGATGAATCTCCATTTATATGACATGAACATGAACTGTATATATACCAGACATTCTTCCTTTTTCCCTGCACACATCAAACCTATTTCAAACTGATTTAGGTACCCAAACCTTTTTGGTACTAATCATTTTGATTGCCTTCTTTTCCTTAAACCCTTCTACTACTTTAGAATGAGAAGGGTTGAGGTCCACTTTTACTCTAGGTGATGGTCTTTGAGCAAAATGAATGGTGTTAAAGTCAGATGATAAATTTAAGAAATGCATCTTGGATGGAGATGCAGACATGCTATTCTTTCCATGTATACTCCGAGATGAGTAATAAGGACTAGAATTAGTTGGCATGTTACTATTGTTCCGAATAAACACTCTAGGCAAGTTTGGCAGGGCATTCATAGGAATGAAGGGAACAGACATGCCATGAGTGGTGATGATTTTAAACTAGGTAGATGAATGATTAACACTGCCACACTTGACACAAGATTTTCTTGATGCAAATTTGCCAGGAGTGTGGTTGTCATGCTTGTTAATCCCTACTTTTCCATTCCCGTTGTTCCTACTTCTTACTCCAATCTCAAAATTAAGTTCTCCTTTTAATCTTCTTTTGGATAAGTTTCCTATGTTGCTCTGCTCAAATCTTTTGGTTTTGTTGCCTTCTCTCCTTAAAGAGATCTTGATTAGTGGTTCAACATCTTCAAATAACATGTTCAGTTTGCAAGTACTAATACTTTGTTTCAATAAATAATTTTCATCTTTAGATTTTTCTTTCTTTACTGTATGAAAATTATTTGTTGATGAACAGTTATCATTAGAAACATCTTGATCAAATTTCATTTTTTCCCTATTCCAAGTATCTTGACAGAAAGATTCCATACTTTCAAGATCTATGAATTTACTTGCTACATCCGTAGATTCCTTCCATTTAGTAGTTACTTCTTTTTCAAGATTTAATTGTCTCTTAAGAATTTCTTCCTTATTTTAATATCCTCAGCAGTTTAACTTTAGCAGCTTGGCAATTTATCTTAACATTTTCATATTCAAGCAGCTGCATCTCTAATAAGTTGTTCCTCTTATATAATTCAGAATTAGAAATTTTAATTCTGATGTTTTCCCCTTTAAGAGACTTCAGAGTGACATGCAATTTGTATAGTTTGGAAGACATGTCATTGATAGTTGCTTGACATTCACCATTATTTAACTTAGAGAGATCAGATGTAATTACCTAATTGCTGCTAGAGGATTCTTCTGAATCGTCATTTTTAGCCATGAGAGATAAATTGAGAAATTCCTTGTTCAGGACTGAAATCTGGGCTTCTACCTCCTTCTTAACCATGGTTGATCTGCTAGCTTCAATATTTTTAAACCT
Source organism: Apium graveolens (assembly GCF_009905375.1). Classification (NCBI taxonomy): domain Eukaryota; kingdom Viridiplantae; phylum Streptophyta; class Magnoliopsida; order Apiales; family Apiaceae; genus Apium; species Apium graveolens. Next base: position 144,144,686 of record NC_133653.1, read on the forward strand.
TCTGTATGTTGAAGGCATACTTTGATACAATTTTTATTCACTAACAATAAACTTAGGTTAATTTGTACAAGGGGGGTTGAATATTAATTATAATTTTCAAATTAATTTGCACATGGGAGAGGAAAGATGAACACAAATTTTTATAATTTTAGGTGGTTTGTTTTTAGACTTGCCACCTGAGGTTTATTTTTGAAGGAATAATTTGTTATAATTGCAAGTGTAATTTCACAGCTGCGGTTTACAATGTTTCACTCAGAGAAGGATATCTCTCCCAAGCCCTATGAAAATGTAAAACCTATTTCTTAAGTGAAACACTGCTGCTACTTGGTTTATATATCACCAAGTTACAAATCTTGCTAGAGAATACATAATATATTCTTCGAGGTCCATCAAGCTTGCTTATTCATTCTCTTTCCCGTGATTCTTGACAAATGAGGATAGATATAATCTTGATATACAACCTTGAATATCTCTCCAAATTGCCATGCACAGAAATGAAATATTTCTACTTCTTCAGAATCCAAGATCACATGCAGCAAGTTTGTCTTGGATTCTCATCTACTTTTCTGAGATACCTATCAGCCCGTGTGCTATGACAATCCTAGGATTTTACCACTATCACGTCACTATCAGTAGCTATTATCTGCATTAGCCATTGATAGTTGTTAGCTATAGAATTCCTTAGCCATTGGAAGTCACCTTGCTATAGCTTCCATTAGACATTGATAGTCACTTTTTTAGCAGTTGATCGACTGATGTAGATAGCAATTGATGTTGTATAAGACATGCCCGTATATAACAAATTGATAACCCTAAGGATAAGTTGTATAATAATCTATATTTGTATTTTGTAATTATATTCCTTGAGTCTGTAAAAATGTTAAGTAGATTAGACTGGAGGATTTTTCTATGAACAGCCTTCAAGCTAAGGAATAAACTCTGGAAGATGATCAAATCCTGATCATGCCTCAGAGACAAGTGTAGCAGCTTGGATTTGAATAATGTTGTTCTAGGAAAAATATTTTAAGTCAGATATCGATAAGTCACAGATCAAGGAATATCGATAAGTCTGTCGAGAAGTCCAAAATGACTTGTAAAGAAGTTCCAAGAGATATCGACAAGTCAACCTGCATGTAAAGATCACAGATATTGACAAGTCAAAATATATATGCAGAGAACTGGAGTATCGACTAGTCATTTATTCATATGGAGATCTAGAGATATTGATAAGTCAAATCCTCATGTAGAGAACTCAAGATATCGACAAGTCAAAATATTATGTAGAGAACTGGAGATTTCGATAAGTCATTTTACATGTAGCAGACTGGAGACATCAACAAGTCAAAGACACATGTAGAGAACTTAAGATATTAATAAATCACTATACTTATCGATATGTGACATCTCTACAGAATAAAAGAGATCTCGACAAGCTATCTCATAATTTAGAATATAGACAAGTTTAAGATTCAAGATTATTAGTCAATAAACAATTCATTTACTGAATTAGAAAGACTGTAAAAGAAGCTTGAAGAATACAAGATTAAGGGCCAAGATTCACTGGACAAAGGATGGTCACAGACCTACAAGATTCTGCATAGATTTGCTAAAACCGGAAAAGGAAATAGACAAGATAGCTTAAGAAACAATGTTAGTACATTTTGGTGCATATTTTTAAACCCGTGTTGTTGGTCTATAAAGCATACACGGGTCCTTAGTTTAGATGTAAGAAAACAGATCTAGAAAAATATTGTATTTTCTCTCAAGATTTGTAGTTGAGTTCTTATTTCTAAGAACACATATTTGTAGCAAAACAAATTTGATTAATACAATCAAGTGAGTTTTTCATATCTTGTTTTATATGTTTACTATCAAATAATTTATCTCTACAAGTTCATATTTGCTTTGTTTAATTAAAGCCAAATACTTTCTAAAGAGAATTAAAATCCAAAGAAACACATTCACCCCCGCGTTATATTTCATTGCACTCAATATCTAACAAGTGGTATCAGAGCAAAATATGAAAGTAAACAGATAAAGATCTTGAAACAAAGAGTGCTAAAAAAATAAGCAGTATCGAGATACCTGTCTTTGACAAGATCAACTATACAATAAGGAAGAAGAAAATGATTGTGTTCATAAGGATGGCCAACCCTATGTACATTCAGATTCTCAAAATGGACCTTTCATTCCTACGGAAAGGGATCTTGAATCTACAGATGGAGACATGGTCATACCTGCACATTTTGCACCTTGTTAGGAAATGAATAACACACAGAGGGGGGGTAAATGTGTTTTACTATTTTTATGCTTTTCTTGAACTTTTTATGGTTGAACAAAGTAAATTAAATCTTGTAGTGAAATGTGTTACTTTCTAAAACTAACCATGTAATATTAAAGAACACAGATCTTTTAAAACTCACTTAATTTTACATTAAAATTAAGACTGTTTTGCTACAAAATTTCTAGGCTCTTTGTTGATAAAGAGCTTAGCTTTTTCTTGAGAGTGTTATAAGATTTTCTATCTAAAATGTTACTACTACATAAAAGACCAGTGTTAACTTTATAATTTAGTTAACTTCAGGTTTACACAGTGTATAATAAGAAACTGCTTTTTACTTTAGTAAACTGTCACTTGTCATTTCCATTTTAGGAAATGGTATCTTCCATTTTTGGCTTAGCAAATCCTTGCACACAGTGTTAACTTCGATCTTCCTCTGTCAGTTAATCTTCACCATTGATCTTGCACTCTCTTCAAGCTGCTTTTTGTAAGCTGTCAATCCAGCTATTTGGATTGTTTGTTGATTATAAATCTTGGATATTGAACTGGTCTGCAAATTATACTTTGAGATTTTGCCTCGAGATCTCCATTTGGTCTATAGAGAACTTGACATCTCGATAAGTATATTGTCTTATCGAGATCTCTAGTACTCTATAGTAAATTTGACTTGTAATGGTCTCTGAGTTCTCTATAGGAGAATTTGGCTTGTCGAGATCTCTAATCTTCATATCTTCACTTTAACTTATCAATATTCTCTGAGTTTTCTAGTGACTTATTGTCTTATTGATAACTCAGAGTTTTCTAGTCAAATTTGACTTGTTGATAACTCAGAGTTCTCTAGTGAATTTTGGCTTATCGATATCTCTGAGTTCTCTAGTGGAATTTGACTTATCGATAACTCAGAGTTCTCTAATTAATATTGACTTGTCGATAACTCTGAGTTCTCTAGTGAAGAAATGACCTATCGATATCTCCAATCTTCATGTCTTCAATTTGACTTGTCGATATCTCTGTGAGTTCTCTATAAGCTTTTCTGACTTCTCGATAAGTCATTTGGAGTTCTCGAGTGACTTCTCTATAACACTAAATCTATGACTTGTAGAGATCTTGACTTAGAATATTTTTATCTAAACATATTTATTCAACTCCAAGCTTCTTCATAATTCTTCTGAGGCATGATCTTCTTGATCTTCTGCCAGATAGAATCCTTAGGCTTGATACTTTTTAAACAAAAAGACTCCAGTATGCTCTTTTATATTTTTACAGACTTTAGATGTTACAAGTACAAATGCAAACTAAGATTACAATACAACTTACTTAGGGTTGTCAATTTGACTTAGTCTTGTTAAAGTACAGGCATGTCTTGCACAACAATCTCCCCTAATTTGTGAGACGAATGCTTAACACAAATTCATGACTGTTAACAAGACAAACCAAAGTTAAAAAAATGGAAAATGAAATTTAATACATAAAGCTTGATAGAATTACAAATTTTATACATTGGGAGATTTACAAAGTTTGATGGTTACAAGTCTCAGGTAAAGACAGTTTTTGTATCTGCTTCTTCTCTAAGAACATCCTTTAAGTGATCAAGAATTTCAAGTTCTTCTATTATAGGTGTCCCACTTAGAGCTTCTACAAGTTTTTGTCTTGTTACCTTTGGATAACCACTGTCTAGTAAATCAATCCTAAATCTTGAGAATCCATCAGCTTTGATGTTCAGAAATTTCCCATCTTTAGAGATTCTGCTCATTCCTTTGGCCTTAAGCTCTCCTGATCTTTTAATGAACATCTTTATTTCCTCATCATACTTCCTCATTCTTTTTTCAGATTCAGTCTTATTTCTTTTTCTTGTTTCCTCCCTTGTAGTCAACCTTTCAGCTATAACTGATCTCCATGCCCTTGTAACAGTATCCTTGTCTTTTAGCAAACTTATTATTCTCTTAATTTATATGGGAGAAAGAGAATCCATTAGATCACTGCCAAGGAAGGTGAAAGACCCGTCTTCATAGAAAATTATAACTTCTCTAAGAGATACAACCTAGACTTTGACTATTTCCTCAGCAAGTAGTTGGAAATGATCTTCATATGAGATGCACCAATTCAAAGGTAGAAAGTCAGATTGCTTGAAACAGTTCCAGATGGCCCTTTCAGTGACTTCTCCATTTTTTGCAAGCTTGGCTTTCTTAGACTTTCTCCCAACAGATTTGAGATTGACTTTTAATGAAGGTTTGGCTAAAGGTAAGGTTGTGATTTTCTTGAGATTTGTCTGGCTTGAGGTGATTGGAATTTTTAGGAAGGAGTTAGCTGTTTGCTTGAATAGAAATTTAGGCTTTGTGGTTTGAGGTGGTTTGATGTTTGAGATAGTTGATTTTGAAGGTTGAGCTGAGGTTTGAGCTGATTGTGTGTGGATTTTTAGGGTTTAGTGTGGTTCTGAGCCATCATGATTCTTTTTACTCCTCCTCTCACTTCTTCTCTTCTTCTCCTCATCCTTTTTGTCTTGTCCTTTCTTCTGCTCATCCTTACTGCCAGTTGCTTTGGAAGCTTGACTTTGATTTGAGCCAGAAGGATTTTACTTGTCACCCTTCTGCTCATCATCATCCTCATCTTTCCTTAGATTGTACTGTGTATTTGGCAACATGTTGTTAGGATTCAAGAGATGCCTGTCCAAGATTTTTATCATTTCAACATCCTCAGGCTTCTTGTTCTTTTTGTGTTTCAAGTCAGATTGCAATGTCATGATTAGCCTCATGTTTGATCTAACACAATGTTTGAGAACAATGAGATGCCTTGCTTGATTTGTTGTTGGACAAACATAAACTACTCCTTTGTGTGGATGTAGATAGGCTTCTGGGAAAGCTGCTATCTGTGTCTTTTTGAGCTCTTGGAATAGTTGAGTGTCTTCTTGAATGACTGGATTTACTCTGTCAATCATTACATCAAGTTCAGATGCTCTTAGAGTTTGGAGATTTGAGAAAGTCACCTGAATGCACCTGTCTACACCACCATCATTGATGTTCATGACAATCATTTTCTCCAGAAAGTTGTCAATCTTTACCACCACTGTTCTTACAAAATTTATGTTCTTGCCTAAAGCTTTCTTCCAACCCAATTAGTTATGTTTAAGAGACATTCTCAGTGCTGCAAGAAGGTCATTGAATTCCTGATCTTGATTAGGTCCTTCTGTAGCCCTTAGTAGTCTTTCTTTCCCAACATCCACTTGAGCACTTGAGCTTTGTCCTACCTGAACAGACTCTTTAGATTGTGTCTTAGCATCCCTAGATTGTGCAATCCTAGCCTCAATCTCTCCCTTAGTCTTGGAAATATGCATGAGCAAGGGAGTTGGAATTTCTGGCCTAATTTGTTCAGGTAAGGCAGGTAGTGAAATATTGAGTTTCCTCATGATGGCCCCCAAAGCAACATAATTCTGCATTTGAAGGTGCTTGTGAGAGTCCACCAGGGTCTGGATGCTAGTTTGTTGACTCTTGACTAGAGAAGTCAAGTCTTGGACTTGTGCACTGAGAGAAGCATTTGAGTTCTGCAATTCTAAGACTTGAGTTTGAAGAGATTGGATTTATAGATTTGTGGAAGTGGAGCCATGATGATAAGAGCTAGTAGATATTGAGGTTCCAAAATGTTCTTCTACAGCCTATTTGATGCCTTCCATAAGCAAAGCTAAGGGCTCATATCTGCTTCGGTGAAGTTGGTTCAGCTTGACCTTTGTGTCATTGGAATGAGTGATTTGCTGTTGGACAACTGTATGAAGAGAGATGCAGGATTGTTTGAGATTTTTGACTTCCTTTTCAATATGAGTGAGATCCATCCTTGACATTTGATCAGCAAAATGCTTGACTTTGGAAGAGATCTGTACTTGAGATGGTATAATCTCATCCATTTTCTCCTTCACAAACTTCCTGATTTTGTCTTCATGAGTAGTTAACTTGGCTTCAAGAGCTTTACCAAAAATATGAAATACTTTGAGCTGAGCTTTGTACACTTCTATAACTGCATCATATACATCTTGTGGAGTCAAGGCCTTTGCATTGCTTCCCAGAATAGTGATGTATTCTTCTCGAAATCTGGCCAAGACTTGATTCATCTCTAGTACAAAGTCCTAAGATAGCCATGCATCCACATTTCCATCTTGTTCTGCATCATTTAAAATTTTCTCTTTTTGCTTCTCAACTTCTTCATTGTAAGTTATCATGATAGCTTGATAATCTTGATTGCTCATGTTTGAAGTCAATAGATGCTGTAAAATGTTTGCCAGTCCAGAAATCTGCTCAACTAGTAGATCATCTATAGATGTGGGTTGAGAGCTAGATTCTTGTAGCCAGTGAGATAAAATGTGTGATTGTTAAGGTTGTGAGGTGGATGGTTGAGATTCAGAACCACCTGTGACTTAAGCCACAGTTTTACTCACAAATTGCTCTGTGTTTATGACAGTGTGTTGTCCTCCACTTGTAGTTGGGACCTCCAATTGAACTAGAGGGGATTTGACTGGGTTACTATCATGTACACTAGCTTCAAACCCTTGTGTGTCTTGCACCGCACTATCACCTGAATATGCTATACTTGCCTCCCCCATAACAGGATCATTGGAAATTGTACTCCTAACATCTACTGCCAAGACAATTTTTGCTAGGGTTTTGAGGGGAGTTGTTCATACATGAGGAACCTCCAATTGAATTGGAAGGATTTAGATAGCTCCCCTTCAGGGTACTAACCTCAAACCTTACAGTATGTGAGGACTGATTTGCACATGAAGGTGTATTTAGTATCTCCATGGGGTCTTCAGTAAAAATTGATGAATCCCCCATGATTTTGATGGTGTCATCAAGGTCTATCCCAACTAGTAGTCTCTCACCATCTAATTGAAGTGTCTGGGTGGTGAGCAAGGTTTCTTGAACCAAGTCACTTGAGTTAGCTTGCACTTGAGAATTAGATTCAAGTGCTGTTAGTAGAGAAGAAATTTGAGATATGAGGGTTTGTTGCTCAGATGTGAGTGTTGGCAGCTCCCCCTGAAAGAATGAGGGAGCTTCAAGAGATGTGCTATCAATATGTGTGCCATCCTTCTTTCTCCTACCATATACTTGAATTGCTTCAGGTGCAGGCTGTGCAGACTGTGCAGACTCTGTACATGGTGCATTGGGTTGAATGCTCTTTTTAATAGACACACCCTGTTGAAAGGATATATCTAGAGTCTGTTTAGTCCCCATTTTTACAACTGCATCCTGTTGGGAGAATATAGAGGTGGCTTGAGTGGTCAGCTCAGATTTCTTACTCTTCTTTGATCTCTTGACCAAGGGTGACTCAGTTTCATTTTGATCTTCACCACTCTCAGTTATAACAGTTAGGGTGATCTCCTTTCTCTTCTTTTTACTCACCTCATCCTTTTGAGAAGATGAGGTGGTTCGTTTCCTAGCTTCTACTGGTTTTGAAGGAATGGTTTCAGCTTTGGAAGAACCCTGTGGGTGTTCCTGTGTTTGTACTTCCACAAATTCAGGGATCATAGCTGTGCTAGATTGTACATTTGACCTCATGTCAGGCATTGTGTAAGGGTAAGTCCTAAACCTCTTCAACATGAATGGAGTGATTCTCATACGTACATTTACCTTAATCTTTGTAGTAAGTGAACAAAATATTATTTTGGACACCTGCTTACAATTGCCTATTTTTGTACTATCTATACCATTTAATACATGTGTGTCTTCTACTTTATGTATAAAGTGGACATAATAAATCTAGGAAAGAAAATTTCCTTACCTCTAGCTGACAGGGGCATTGTTAGCCTGGTTGCAAGTTCTTCCAGGATCAATAGACCAAAATCCAAGTGTCTGTTATGGGAAATTGAGTACACCAGCTTTTGCACCATACTTGAAATGTTGTCATACCCTGTCTTCCTGCATGTGAAGGCCCTTACCACAGAATCAAAGATAAAGGACCACTCCTTCCTTAGATTTGTTCTATTCAAACTTGACAGGTTGATTCTTCCACCATAGTTGATGAAGTCTATAAACTCAGTCAGTTCATTTGGAGTTGGTATCTCTACCAGATTTTCAGTTGGCAGCCCCAAAGCTATATTCAAATCTTGTTCATTGAACTCTATTAGCTGGCCTCCAATTGTGCATGTCACCACCATAGAGAGAGAGTTGTCATTCATACCAGTCCTCACTACTGCTGTAGTCCAGAATTCATGCAGAACATCCAGATACAGAACATGATTTGCAGTCAAAGCTCCTGCAAGATAAGATTCAGCCAAAAGTTTCACATACCCCTTGAAACTGTCAGGAGCTTGGTTAGCATCAGTAAAAGCAAGATAGTTTGTTCATTTCTATGGAATAGAGGCTCTTGCAACATTTAGTGCCATTTTTGATTGATGAGAGTGAATGGGTAGGAAGAATTTTTGGGAAAGAAGTGAAAACGAGAGAGAAATCTGTTTTTGCTTGAAGGGCTAGGTCACTAGAGATCTCGAAAGTTGTAAGTATGTATATATATCGAGATGTCTGGGTATTTATAGTAAAAGCAAATGACTTGTCAAGAACTCAAAAATAGTCATTTGGAATTACTCTATCGAGAAGTCATTTTAAGAAATGAAAAGCATATCGAGAAGTCATTTTAAATTACTCTTATAGAGAACTAAAAATTGACTTTTCGAGATGACAAATAAATACCCAGTTTGTCCAAAAATGGACTGAATTAATTCGAACTTTTATTTGAATAAATCCAAAATAAAATTAGAATAAATTTTCCAAAAGTATTTTACCAAAATAATTTATTGAGTTAAACTATTTCAGTTCTGAGTTACCGAGAAGTCTAAAAATTATACTTGTAGAGAACTCTGTGAATTGCACTATTACAAAAACTGCCATTTGCGTATGTCAAAAAAGGTGATATGCGTCTGGTGAGAACAGACGCGTATGGAGGAGACGTATAAACTCTAGGGTTTATACGTCTGTTGGATACCAGACGCAAAAGGCTGTATGCGTCTGTGCTGAACAGACGCTATAAGCAGTAAAACAAATGCAAATAGTATATCTTATGCGGCTGTCTTGGGGGAACAGACGCCTATAAGGTGTTTTAAAAAAAAATAGTATTTCAGCTCATGCCACCTGTATCATATACTATACATCTCTAATCCCAAATAAGTGAAGAATGCAAAATAGTTCGGTACAAAAGACAAAATTGTCATAAAAATAAAATTTATATAACTATCAGAATAAATTATGTATTACATTAAGTAACAAAAATAAAGTTACATATATAATCTCAAATCCTTAATATGTAAATTTAAATTGACTATTACAATAGAATCATACTGTAGCAGTGAGCATTTGATGTTGTGTGTCGGACAAAAGTCTCTTCTTGTTGAGCTAAAAGATTCAAAGATTCCGTATGAAGACTTCAATCCGGTTCAAAGAATTAACCTCCGGGTTTTAAAAGGACCTGCATAAAAACTTACGTAAAAATGTTGCAATACCAGGCCCCCAAGTACATATTTCCACATTTGTTAATGCAAAAGTATAACCCAATTATCCTTAGTTTTTATGCTCAATTAACAATTATAGTCTGATGAGAATGTAATAATTAGAAACCTGAAAGTGATTCTAATTAATTACTACAAATAATAAAAATTAATACTTATATATTATATAATCTTTCAAGAAAGTTAAATTAATTCTCAAAGAAAATTAATTATCGGTTTTTCTACCATGTGTCATGGGCACACAATACGTGTGGAAATTTATAAATTTTTGTCATTTTGATGTCCAACCCTACTAAAAAAAAGGAACCAATCAAAATGACTAAAACTTATAAATCTACGCTTATTATGTGCCCATGGGAACATGGTAGAAAATTCAATTAATTATTCCTGCAAAACAGAGCATAATCATAACTGTATAAAGTGCAATTTTTTTGTCACCGGTAGATTTTTTATGGTTGTGATTTCTTTTAACTTGATATTATGCCTCAATTCAGATCATAATAAATACATGTAACATTAGATCTTACACTATTAGATGTAAAATTTAGTTAAAAAGCATCCTAAAAACTATTATACAATTAAATTGGTAATATAAGCAGCAAATACCAAAAATTTAGGTTTAGAAATGACAAAATTAATATCTAATTATTTTATTATCCAGAATGCATGCAACTTAATACATTTTAAAGTCATTTTACAAGTGTTTTGTTTCTCATCACTAGAATAAAGCTAATAACATGGGTAAACTAAGCAAGTAGCTTTTTATATGTAGAAAATTGTTATTTTATACTATTACTTGATATATCAAGAAAGCAGCATTGCATACTAGTTCGTACATTTGAGGTCAAATTGCAAAAAACTAGTACGACAATCTCAAGACTGCAACCCGCAACATGATCAATAGGTTCCATGAGTTCCTGTACAATATTTAGAATTTCTATTTTATTAAAACCATCAATAGTAATCTAAAAGAATATAAAGAGAAAATAAGATACCTGTATTTAGAAGAAAAATGTTGTAAATAATTTAGCACCTCAAGGTAAATGATACTAAAGCATGAACAACATAATAGAAAATATATAAGTCACTTCATCACATAAGTATTACATAAATACAAGTGACTGCAATTCATCAGAGCTAAGAAATGTACCTCTGGAGACTTTCACAATGTCCACACCGGTTATTAGAAGGGAAACAATCAAGTGCAAAAGCCAAACATGAGCTAGTAAAGAAAAAAGAGATGTAAGATATGCCCCTGGCTAACAAGCTGTGTTTGCAAGTTATCAAATTGGTTAAAATAACGAGTTGTATCTTTTGATAAAAGCTGCATGTCAATATCATGTCAAAATAAAAAAACTCAATTCAGAGGTACAAAAGATAAACAATAATTGTCAAAAGAGATATTGTTGTAAATGTTATGGGAGCTTTTGCAATTCACGTTTACATCAGTTTCAATTTACTTACATTCAGTCAAACAATATATATATTGCATTAACTAAATACCCTTTGTAACTCTATACAGAAACTCCAGAGCATGAATGTTTTCTGCAGCTTATTTGGTTGGAGCAGCTAAACAAGAAAGAAGGCTCATCTAATTAATGATAGTTTGGCCTGAAGAAGTCCAAATATAGAGAAAGTTGAACGATTTCCCTAGACTGTTCGATTATGCAACCAAAACAATATTCCTGGAAGCACACACCAACTATAACGATAGGCTATTCAATAAGATTGTTTACAGCAAAGTGCTTATTCTAAAGAGCAAGGGCGTGAACGTATTAGTACCTTTCCCGGATTTTAATTCTTGATTCATCCTTGACTTAAAATTTATTCAATTTCATAAACACAAGATTAAATGTCTTGTTTGAAAATGGTTTTGGTTCTTGGGAAAGCTCGGCAGAATTGATGTACAACCTGAATTTGTTTCTTACTAGTATGTTTTATTTTTTTTCTTATTGCCAAATGCTCCAGGTCTACCAAGGTGGATTACAGGTTTTCAAGATGCTTCATTTTTAGTTCAGTATATTACAGGATCATACGATGGTCTAATTGTGTAGGAATTAAAATATGTTTTATAGAATCAACACAATCACCGAAAAACTCCTGATTATTTTTTAGCATTCTATGAGAGAAGTTTCCTATACATGGCAGGCATCAAAATCTAACAGATACAAATTCATGACTTTAACATAAAAAGGGAATGGATGAGGACTCCATTTTTATTATAATTAATTATTTCAGGACTACTACATTTTAGTAAAAGAAGATGACACTAATATACAATAAGAGAAAAAAGGACTCTTTTTCCACATCTTCTTGATTTTAATTCACAATATATTATACAATACATGTGCATCAAGATGACTACTACATTACCAAAATAAATTCACACATACAAACAAATTCACATATATTGTACAATTAGAGAAAACAAGCATCTGTTTTGCAGTTTGCAGAAAAACCAAAAACGAGCATAATACAAACATGAATAATACAAACATGAATGTGTAACATATACTTCATATGTTGCTTTACCAAGAGATTCTTGTAATCCTAATGGTATTATAGTGAACTTGAAATCAGCTTACATGAAGTAGAATGATCCTCACTGTAACATTTATCTACAAGAACCCCTAGTATCAGTATCAAATTACTTTCTTCACAAAAATTACTGTATAAAGTATGTCCAGAGGCATATCACACATTTGTATTAATGAAATTATAATCCAACACCAAAAGATACAAATATCATATGGACTTGATTTCTTCTTTTTTTCACATTACATTAGGGATATTGATCTATTAAATCTGCAGGCTTGTCATGTTATATTAATGTTTAAGATCGTAAGTTGCATCATAAGTTTAAAACTGATATTAGCTTTAATTAACTTAAAGTACCTGCTCCCTTGCACACCTTATAATCAACCAATCCCGTCTCAAGCTTCATCTTGCCATCACTACAGAAGACACATTTTGTGCCACCTCCAAATGGTTGGAATAATATTAGTTCTTAATAGCTTGTCATATTTTGTTTGGGAACTTAAATACACACAATCAGTCAGTAGTACTGTCCAAATTACTTTCCTTCAGACTTTTAACGATTGTATTGTTAAATATCATTCAATAATAGCTTACGGAAGTTAGGTTTGATTTTTCAAGCTTCTCATTTGCAGTCACTTAATTTCTGAAGGCTGAGAGAGACATTAAGAATAGAAATAAAAAAATAGAAGTCCCTTGATTTCTAAAATCTAAAATGAGGCAGTACTAAATGCTACACTAGCCAATTTAAACAAGAGTTTAGTAAACCACTGATCATATAATGGCATGTCCTAATTTGCAACTGTGCTTATTTGTGTATCCCTGTAAAGTTTAAGAAGATTTGATTGAAAAACATGTCATTACCAAAACAAATTCACACATACAAACAAATTCACATATATTGTACAACAAGAGAAAACAAGCCTCTGTTTTGCGGTTTGCAGAAAAGCCAAAAACGAGCATAATAGCCAATCACTTGTTTGTTTGCACAAACAAGTTAAAACACAAAATACAATTTTTTCTTCACTACATCAAACCAACAAAATCAAAGACATTTTTCACTGGTGGAACAAGTTGGAACAGAGCATACAAAATACCAATTTAGAGATATACATTGAAGTTTGAGACAACAAAAACAACAAGATTAAGACCCACACATACCTGAGACTGACTTGAAAATCAAAAATTAAGGCTTCTAAGAACGTTCTCGTTCTTCCCCAAATATAATTAGGGTTCCAATCAGTGTTGGGAGATCAATATAGCGACTTAAGAGTAATTTCCCAGGATTTTAATCGGCCATAGATAAAGTAATGGGTGATTAGGTTTTGTAATTAACATAATAGTAACCGATTATAGGCTTAGAGCCATAAAAAAGTGGGTGAGTGGTAAATGGACTCTACATGGATTTATCGATTTATTTATTGGGTTTTACTTAAAAAAAATAACCTTGCGTCTGTTTTAAACTAAACAGCTGCATATAATTAATGTTTTTTAGTCACATTCATAAGGACAGACGTATATAATTTCCAACAGACATATAAAATAACTTTTTACGGCTGTTGAGGTTCAACAGACGCACAAATATCCGTTCTTACTATATATGCGTCTGTGCAATGTACACCAGATGCATAAAACTATTTTATATGTCTGTTCCACGTATAACAGACGCAAATAAGGAGACGCCTATGGCACAATTTGTACTAGTGTTGTCATTACTAGAGAACTCTACAGAGACTTATCGATAAGTCATAATAAAGCTTATCGAGAAGTCACTCGAGAAGTCAGTGAATTGACTTATCAAGAACTCACTCAAGAAGTCTTAAAATGACTTGTTATAATATCCGGGACGTAGCGTGTAATTATTTTATCGATAAATGATTATTATGTGATTATTATGTAATTTTTGGTGAATTATTTGACAATTGGTGTTGTTATGTGGATGTTGATATGTGGTAAAGTATAAGTATGTTAATTTTATTATGACCCGAATAAAACATAGATAATTAAGGTATTTTTCTGGTAATTTTTGGACTGTTATATGATTTTATATTGATTTATGAATTTATTAATTATTTTATGAATAATTACAAAATTATTTTATAAAGCCGAGAATCGTCCAACTTCAACTATTTTTGTGTTTTTATAATCCGAATCCCTTCCGAAAACTCCTTCCTAACCTAATCTGGTAATTTCGAACATTTTCCGTGTTTTGACTTTTTCGATCTGGATTACGGTTTGACCTGTGCGTGGCCCGGCGCAAGATTTTCGATACGATAATCATTTCGATAAAGCAACAAAACCCGTATTCTTAAAAGACGGGATATTATACATTATTTTCGTATAAAGTGTTTTATAAAAAGCCCGGTTTGGATAATTATCCAATACGGGTACCAAATCGGATCATTTTTACAGTTACTTAGTGGCTAAGTAACAAATTTATCGATCCAAAACGATCCAACACGAACCAATATTCCATAAATATATATAGCCCTTTTATTATTTCATTTTATTCGTATAATCATAATCGATCAGTAGAAATATATAATTTTCAGAGAAAAACCCTAAAACGTTGCGTTCTTCATAATCAAACGCACAAACGAAGGCGTTATCGAACTACGATTCAAGCATGCAATATATTAAATCGAAGCTCTCGAAAACCTCTTTCTAAATCCACCATCTATTTTGATGCAGAAATCAAGGTATTTTTCTTATTGAATTATTTTATTTTAAATTTATTAAAGATTAAATTATGAAAATTTGTTCTTGATGTTGATATGATTTGATGATTCCATCGTGTAAATGATATTTTTCTAGTCAATTTTGTATATTATATGTCAAAAATAGAGTTCAATAATATAGAGAAAATGATGTTTGATTCTCGGATTTTGAAAGTAGGGTTCTTGGTATGAATGTTCTTAATTAAAAATTAGGCGTTTCTTTGTTAGGGGTTATTAGATTGAATTATTTGCATAAATAGATAGATCGTAGAACAAGGAATCGAATGGTATAAATGGATTGAACGGAGGATTCCTATAGTGTGTTCGCCGGAAAATTGAACATGGCGGCGTCGGGATTTTTGAACGGATTTTCCAGGAGATTTAAGGATTTGTTTGATGTGATTACAGATAATTGTTCCTGGAAGCAAGGGCTTTAATCCCTGTTAGTTTGACGATGTTCCAGTCCCTTTTTTAAAAAAAACTTACAAAACCTATAATTCTGTTTTAAAATATTGCAGAAACATGGTTTCTGTCTTGTTTATTTTCAAAAAAATATTATTATAATTTCTTTTATAAAATTTTCAGAAATTGATTTTATTATTTTTAAATATTCAAAAATTCATTAATTCTTTTCTGAAAATTATTTTTAATTATAAAATAAATCTTAATAATTTAATTATTTAATTTTAGTTGATAATTAATTATTTAATTAGTCAATTAATTTAAATGTTGATTGATTAATTAATTTAATTAGTTATTAATAAATTTTAATTGATTATTTAATTAGATTTAATTATTTATTTTTGATTTAAAAATTCTGAAAAATAGTTTCGAGCTTTAAAATATTATTTTAAATTATTTTCAAGGCTCGATAATTATTATAAAATTATTTTAAAGTCAGAATCGGGTATTTGAACTATATTATTTAACTATAAAATGATTCGAAGTCCTATTTTAATTTCCAAAAAGTGTTCAAAAATTCGTATTAAATAGCTGGAAAATCATTTTAACCCCGAATCTTCTTTAAAAAATTATTTTGATCGAATATCCTGTATGCTATGTGCTACGTGCTATCTGATTGATGTGTTATATGCCTATGTAGTTACGGTTTGACGGTTTTTGCTGTAACTTTCAATCCGTAAATCGGATTTGGGTAAAACGAAGGGTATATAAAAGCTTATGACGTCTATGTGACGATTAGAATGATATGAGATTGAGTATTGATAAATACTTGTGATGCCTAGCAGAGTAAGTGAGGCATAGAAAAGGAAACCAGTGATCCATAAATGAAATCGAAGCGTAGAAAGAAAAGGCAAGTGATTGATAAATAGAAGCAAGACATAGAAAGAGAAAGAAAGTGGTTAATGAGTAAAACTGTTAGATGAGTACAAGTAAAGTTGGAAATCATCTGTGATAAGGTAAGTACTTCTGAACTTTCTTCAAGATATTGCAAATCTTTTTTAAACTTTCTTATAACATGTTGCTATTATTCAAGATAACTCTTGTTTTATATTACAAGCGCTTTAAACTATTTAACCTTGAACCTTGATTCTTATTGATCTTGACCCATAAGCCTTATTCTTCATAAACTATTGATTGTTGAATTCTCATATACGAGCCAAACACATACGATACTACTCCACAAATACATATCTACCACATATTGATTTCTGATATTGAATTGCTTGACATACCAACCCTTATTCCAGTTTAACAGAAGACCAATCCTTGGAACCCTTGAACCCCTGGTCTTCTACTTTCTGATTCTTTTCTTGATTGAAAAGCCAATCTTTTTGAATTCCTTGTTATACCTTCATGGTATTGTGAATCACCCTATACTTCAAGATACATGTTGTTTATGATTCACCTTATTGAATTACATTGGTTATCATATTGAATTGTTTTAGAATTGGATGGTTTTATAAATGTGGAGTAGATTCGTGGTCGGACCAGATTCTTGGTCATAATAGGCCAATGCGTGCCTTGGATCCAGTATATAGAGCAAAGCTGGGAGCCTTGCTCGGGGTTAGTGCGTGACTGATCTGCAGCTTAACCTTGGTTTTTAAAATAAAAAGTGAATATCCAATTCTAATTATTGATTATTCAGAAACTTGATTCTTTTGAATCATTTCAATTGATTATTGTTTAACCTCAGTTATTGTTATTATGACTTGCTGAGCTAGTTAGCTCACTCTTGCAAACCTTTTTAAGTTTTCAACAGTTGAAAAGGAAATTGTTGGTAACGAGGATTTCTAGTACAGTGTGCGAGCTAGGATTCCAGGTTAAGTTAGATTGAGGTAGCAGGAGCTTTATATTGTAGATGAGTTATGCAAGATTGTAGGAACGATATTATTATCAGTTGTAAGGTGAACTAGTTGGGATTTGGTACAATGTAATAAAAGTTAGGGTTGTGGCTTATTTTCATACTTTAACCTGTTGCGATTCGTGGTTGTGTAAAGAAGGGTCAATGCATATAATATTTTATAAACATGTTTATATATTATGGTGTGTGTGTTGTGAGCCCAAACTTCTGACCCGGGTTTGGAGGGCGTCGCAGGTTGGTATCAGAGCTACATGTTATAAGTCACTGAAACAAGCCTAGATTGTCGAAAATGGGTAGAGGGTAAGATTAGAATTAAGAAATAGAGAAATAGAATGTCGAGAGGTTGAGTGCGACCAAATAGTAGGTTTTAGTGAGATCCGTGATGAGATTCGACATCTTTATCTAGCGACGCGATTTTCAGATGGCAGTGATGGAAGATTCTTTTATCCCTGGATTGTCTGATCATTCAGAGCCTTCATTCGGAAGACTATCACCTGATTCACGCCCTGCTCTTCCACCGGTGATAGTCATGTCATATCCTGTTACGGCAGTTGCACCTTTTCACGTTATTATCTCATCCCCTGATGCGAGACTACCTATTCGAGAATCCCCCACATGCTGATTCTGGTTCTACCGGATACTCAACTGTGGGTACATCTTTTCTGTCTACTCTACACCCTGTTCTATAACATCCGTTTAAAACTCGTCGTATGAAGTAACAACACC
Organism: Apium graveolens; assembly: GCF_009905375.1. Taxonomy (NCBI): domain Eukaryota; kingdom Viridiplantae; phylum Streptophyta; class Magnoliopsida; order Apiales; family Apiaceae; genus Apium; species Apium graveolens. The sequence goes on from NC_133653.1 coordinate 144,162,754, forward strand.
TATGAGGATAGATTCGAGAGCTACAACAAATAGTGAGTATACAAGTTATTATAGAAGGTGAGAAGAAACCTAGAGAGAGGATTCGTGTGTTCCGAAGAATAACTGCTATCAGGATATATAGAACTACTAGTAAGTATGCCACCCATGACTAACTTGTGGAGTGGGCTAGTGGATTTTAAAGGAGTTTGAGAAGATGGAAGATCGAGAGTTTTTTGAAAATAAATGATTATGTGATGACCAAACATGATACGTAAAGAAATAATGTGATATAAATCGACCTTATTTTATAAAAATAGATTTAATGATTATTGTCACGCCCCCAACTTAAACAGCAAATTAAATATAACTATTACAACATTTTTAAAAGAAGAATACACAACCAATTCCAAGATCTTACAGTTTAGGGTTTGGAACAGCCCAACACTACCAACTATTACATCTGATTTTAAATACCGAGTCCTCACACAAACTATTATTACTTATTCTACCTGAGCTCGAACATAAGCATCAATATCACAGGTCTTACGGGCAGTCTGCTTGAATCTAACCATAGCTGCTAGCTGTAATATCAGGGTAAAGCAAGAAGTGAGCCAAATGCTCAACAAGTGCTAACAGTACGATACAAAACATAAATCGAGATATAAATTAAAGAATGTCAATGGGAAGACATAATCTGAGATAACGAGAGATAAAACATTGGGTAATGGCATCATTTTTACTTGTATCAAAACAAATTTCAAAAAAATCATGTCTTAATCAAAATCATTTTAGGACGCTACGGATTACAGCCGGTGATCAGCCGCGCAGTAATCCCGAACCTCGCTGGGTTCTAAAACATTAATGGGAATCCCTAGCCAACTTTTAAGCCTAATATAAGTGTGGAAAGGACTCGCGTCTCAGTCCAGATCCACCATTCAAAGAAAACATTTATCCCCCTTTGGGACTGAAAACCCACATTTTATTCATTTCAAAAAAAACTAATGCCGAATTAAGACAAAATCTCTTTTTACAGTAAATATCTTTATCAAGGGATTATATATCAACTCGAAATACGGGAAATATGGTATTAAATCTCAGGGCCACGATTCACAAAACTATACTCTATTAAAGTAACTGAATGGTTTTCATATATCAAAGTTTGGACAAGGGAATTTAGTGAGGCTATTGGATATCATGAAGGGAAATGCCAAATTGGGCTTAAAGCAATGGTTTCTCATCAAGGTTCAAGTGCTGGATCTTCAAGGATGTAAGCTTCATGAATACTAAGGGTGTTAAGGTGTGAAGAAATGATTTTTAGCTCAGGATATATCAGAATTGACAATCTTTAGGATAAGAAAGAGGGGTATCAATCAATTAGGGACAACTTTGATAAATATATGGCTTTCAGGTATCAAGGTAAGGTTCTATATGGGTTCAAGTATCAGGATGAGATATCAATACTTAGGAATCATCAGCATGTTAATCAAGAGAATCAACTAAGAGTGGTAACTACCCTTTCCTTTATCATGGCATTCAAATTAGTTTAGTATACTATCATGAATAAGACTTTTGAACTACTTGCAATACGTACTCAAGGGTTCATGGCATTTCTATATGATTCAAAGATAAACGTAAGATACGCTTGATTTAATATATCAAATGACATGGATAGTTGTAGCAATGTATGAATTATTAGCAGTAAATACGAAGGTCAAGTTGAATCACTTGCCTTGAGAAAGGCTGGTCTTGTCTGACTGGTAGGAGCAACTGGAGCTTCACTCGACCTTTATGGCAAGTTTTCCCTCGTCTCGAGATCCTACATAAATAATAATCCTCATTATAATATATTCTCACTAACTTAACCTATTTACAACCCGAAATTAAACACGGATGGCACTTAGGCCTATATGCACCTAATTTTATATTCACTTTTAAATTACGAAAGTACACACATAGCCACATAATCACATATCATATATTAATACCAATAACACCATATATACCATAATGCAACACTAGGCTTGGATGATCTCGACTCACAATTTAAGTCACTTGGTCACTAAACTAGACAAGGTCTTCTAATTTTGGCTTCCTAACTCGATGTACCTTTCCTAAACTATCTAAAACCTATTGACCCTCACTTGTGTCTTTTGCTCTACTGACCTTATACTATCTTACAACTATGGTGGTCGACCTAATACTCACTTCTAAGTGTTCTAAAACTATGTGATAAGTGAAAGTGCTCACTGGTGCAAATTTCAGAATGACAACTATGGTTTCTTGAGTGCATTAGACACTCTTAAACTACAAGTTTTCCTTCAAAACTTTTACACAAGACTCTCCTGACCTAAGGGCATCTCACAAATTTGATGTGGCTCAAGGGCCTGGCTTGGGCCATCTTGGGCCTAAGCTAAAAGTCCAAGGTTCCCCTGTTTTTCTGGGCAGAAAATGCCCTGACTTGAATTAACTTGTGACACATGGTTCTAACTCATATCATATGAACTATGGTTGGAAAAATTTCTCTGACACTCCCTCTAACTAAGGCCCAACAGGGCCTAATGAGGGCCTACCTATGACATGGTCAAATCTTCCTATTTCTAAGTTGCAACAAAACTGTCCCCTACTGGACAGATTTTGTTATTCTACTTGTGCACCTAACCAAATGACATGCAAACCTCCAACCAACACCAAAAACCTTTTATATACTCCCAATACTAACTTCTGGTGGCTTGGGCCTCAAAGTGCACATCAATGACATGATCAAAACTCACTCTAAACCTCAGGGTTCTAAACTGATTTTCTGCAGAAACTATAACTCTCCTTTCTCCAAGGTTTTGACTTGACAAACTCAACTACCAACATCCCAATACTCAAACCAAGACTTCAACATGGTAATCTACTGAACTAACTCCCTTATTCTCAAAATAACCTTGGGTGAGATCATCCTTACCCAAGGTACAATTATGGTAAAACAAAAGAAACTACACTTCACAAATCACAAATCTTCATGCTTTTGAAACAACAAGATATGCATTTTTATAAAAGATAACCATGAATTATTACCATGAAACAAGAAGCATAAATCAATATTAACACATTATTCCTAATGAAATTAAGGCTCAACAAAATCTTTCAAAATGATCAAAATCTTACAACATTCTAAGAGAAATCCACATGCATGCATATCTTCGGGTTTTACAAACCAAAACAACACATTTTCTACATATATTCTATCATAAAATTGACATGCAAGCCTAGCATAAGCTATACCTAGATGATCACTTAGCATGCAAAGAGTTTTATCAAATTTTCACCTTAAAATTCAAGTCATTATCACATAAATATGCAAAAATTGATTTAAGCAACAAGAATAGTCTTAAGGACCATTCATTCGGCTCCCATATGGTCATGGCCGAATGAAATGGATGGGAATGGCCATTTAATCATCAAGAGTTTCCCTCTCAAGACTTGGCACTTCTCCATTCCTTGTAGTCCTCTAAAAAACAACCCTAAACTCACAAGATTCAAGGTTGTACTTTGAGTTTCAACTAGAACCTTAACATGCAACTTCAAAACTTAAACTTTCTATTCAAAACTCTTTGAAATATGAATGATCATGGTATGGGAAATAACATTTACTTGTATAAAGAGTAGAAGCTTGGTTGAGGAATGAAGAAAAATGGGGAGGGGTGGTTCTCGGCTAAACCCGAGAGTGAGGGGGGGAAGGAGGGCCGAGAGGAGGGAGAAGGGAGGGAGGAGAGAGTGAGGTGTGGGTGGAGTATGAAAATGATCATGACACTTTGCTTGTTTTATGGTATTTGATTTGACAAAATTTGAGTGGAAAGGAGAATTGACAAGACTATCCCTCCACTTATACTTGGTTCATTTTGCATGCAAGGGTGAAGAAGGAAATTGGCTAGAAAAATAAGAGTTAGTGGGGTTGGAATTGTCCTCTTCGTCCTTGAAAAGAATGAGAGGGTGGTTTACATGCAAGGGCTTTCTTGTAATTTGCTAAATATGACAACTAAAATTTTATAATGATTTATTATTATAAAATAAAATACAAGTTCAAAAATTATAAAATTTATACCATAAAATAACTTGGATTTTTAGAGACTTTATAAAATCATTTTCAAAATTTGTGAACAAAATACCTTTTAAAAGAAAATTTTTCCAAGGCTTAGAATATTCCTTATAAATCAAAAATAAAGAAATTAAATAAACTCTTGCTTTGAAAAATCATATAATACATAAAGCAAATTTATAATGCAGAAATTTTCACTCACACAAACGTACAATCATTGAATATATTTCATTCGGCTTTAATATTATACCAAATTCACAAATAATATTACACGAAAATACCGGTTGTAACATCCTCTCCCCCTTAAGGGATTCTGTCCCCAGAATCTAAGAGAACAGATGAGGATACCGGGAACGCATAACAGACTCTAACTCCCAAGTTGATTCTTCGACCTTAGGGTTCCTCCAAAGCACTTTTACTAACTTTACTGACTTATTTCTAAGGCTTTTCTCTTGCTAGTCGAGTATTTTAACCGGTTGCTCCACAAATGACAGGTCTGCCTGAATTTCTACAGGTTCATATTCGATCACATGGCTAGCGTCAGGATTGTACTTCTTAAGCAACGACACATGGAACACATTATGCACATGCTGATACTGAGGTGGTAAGGCCAACTCGTAGGCCACCTTTCCCACTTGACTCAAAATCTCAAAAGGACCTATGTATCTAGGTGCTAACTTCCCTTTCTTGCCAAATCTCATCAACCCTTTTCTAGGTGACACCTTCAGCAACACAGCTTCGCCAATTTGGAATTGAACATCCTTACGCGCTGGATCCGCATACTTCCTCTGTCTATCTTGAGCAGCAAGCAACCTTTTCTGAATTAACTTGACCGAGTCATGCAACTGTTGTACCAATTCCGAGCCGAGAATTCTTCCTTCTCCTACTTCATCCCAACTTGTTGGTGATCTACATTTTTGCCCGTACAAAGCTTCGTATGGTGGCATGCCGATACTGGAATGATAGTTATTGTTGTAAGAGATTTCAATCAACGGCAAATGGTCGTCCCAACTTCCTGCAAAATCGATTGCACAACTGCGCAACATGTCTTCAATTGTTTGAATTTTCCTTTCACTCTGGCCATCAGTCTGCGGGTGGTACGCCGTGCTCATATTCAACTTCGTGCCCAGACATTCCTGAAATTGCTTCCAGAATCTCGAGTTAAATCGGGGATCTCTGTCTGAAACTATTGATATGGGTACTCCATGCCTCAGTACGATTTCGCGCACATACAGATGAACCAACTTGTCCAATGACGACTTCTCGTTTATTGGAAGGAAATGCGCCTACTTCGTAAGACGATCAATTATAACCCATATTGCGTAATGCCCGGATTTCGTTCGCGGTAGTCCTACTATAAAGTCCATAGCGATATTTTCCCATTTCCATTCTGGAATCTTCAGGGGCTGAATTAATCTGCTTGGTCGTTGATGTTCTGCCTTCACCTTCTGACAAGTATAACACTTCGCAACCCATTCTGCCACGTCTCGCTTCATATTTGGCCACCAAAAGTTCTTCTTTAAGTCTCGATACATCTTGGTGCTTCCCGGGTGGATTGAAAATTTCGAATTGTGGGCTTCATGGAGGATCTCATTCTTTAATTCAGGTACATGAGGAATCCATATTCTGGATGAAAACCTTAGTATCCCTTGCTCATCCCTTTGAGTATTAATCTCCTCTCCAGATAACTGATTCTTCTCTTTCTCCATTACTTCTTCTTGACATTTCTTTATCTTTTCTACTAGTGTTGGCTGAAAGGTCATTGCACGACAAACTTCCTCAACTTTTCCGCAAGCACAAAGTTCCAGTTTAAATCTCTCGATTTCTTCAGATAACTCTTTTGATGTTATCATCATATTCAGTCTTTCCTTCCTACTCAGAGCATCGGCCACTACATTCGCCTTTCCAGGATGGTAATTTATCGAACAGTCATAGTCCTTGATCAATTCCAGCCATCTCCTCTGCCTCATATTGAGCTCTTTCTGAGTAAAAATGTACTTTAAACTCTTGTGATCCGTATAGATTTCACACTTCTCTCCGTAGAGGTAATGTCTCCAAATCTTAAGTGCGAACACTATGGTGGCTAGTTCCAAGTCATGCGTCGGGTACTTTAACTCATGCGGTTTCAACTGTCTTGACGCATATGCGATCACTTTACTGTGTTGCATCAACACACAACCCAAACCCTTATGTGAAGCGTCGCTGAAAATTACAAAGTTCCCTTGATCATCTGGAAGTACCAACACCGGAGCTGTTACCAACTTCTGCTTCAACTCTTGAAAGCTATCCTCACATTCTGCACTCCATTCAAACTTTTGATTCTGTCTGGTTAACTTGGTCAATGGCGTGGCGATTTTCGAAAAATCCTTGACAAACCTTCTGTAGTATCCTGCCAATCCTAGAAAACTTCGCACTTCCGTAGGAGTCTTTGGCCTCTCCCAACTAATAACTGCCTCAATCTTTGCCGGATCCACGTTAACTCCTTCATTTCCAATGACATGCCCCAAAAATTGAACTTCCTTTAACCAAAACTCACATTAGGTAAACTTGGCATACAACTTCTCTTGCCGAAGTATCTCCAATGCTATCCAGAGGTGCTGCTTATGTTTTTCTTCCAACTTAGAATAAATAAGGATGTCATCAATGAATACCATGATAAATTTGTCCAAATACTTCTTAAATACTCAATTCATCAGATCCATAAATACGGCCGGAGCATTGGTCAGTCCAAACGGCATTACTAGGAATTCATAATGCCCATATCTGGTCCTGAATGCGGTCTTGGGAATATCTTCTTCTTTGATCTTTAATTGATGGTATCCCGATCTCAAGTCAATCTTCGAAAAGCATTTTGCTCCCTTCAACTGGTCAAAAAGGTCATCTATTCTTGGTAGCGGGTAGCGGTTCTTGATCGTTACCTTATTCAACTCCCGATAATCTATGCATAGTCGCATACTCCCATCTTTCTTCTTTACAAACAGAACATGTGCTCCCCATGGCGACGTACTTGGTCGTATCACTCCTTTATCCAACAATTCTTGCAGCTGGCTCGCCAACTCTTTCATTTATGCTGGTGCCATCCTATATGGGGCCTTTGAAACTGGTTCCATACCTGGAGCAAGGTTGATCTCAAACTCGATTTATCGATCTGGTGGTAAGCCTGGTAGTTCGTCGGGAAACACATCCGGGAACTCGTTAACTACAGGGATATCTTCCATGATGGGGCTGCCTTTTTCCGAATCAACTACATAAGCTAGGAACGACTCACAACCTTTTCTAAGTAGCTTCTTAGCCTGAACAATTATAAGAAATAGTTGCTCTTGCCTCTGCCCCTTAAATACTACCTTCTCTCCACTCTTTGTCTTTAAATACACTTTCTTGGTCTTACAATTAATCTGAGCGCTATTCTCTCCTAACCAATCCATTCCTAAAATTATATCAAACTCTCCCAACTTGAAGAGTATCAAGTCGGCTGAAAACTTATACCCCGAAATATCAATCTCACACTTTGGACAAAATTGATTCACGGGAATCTTCTCTTGGTTCGCAATTACCACATTTACTACCTCACTCATAATCATTTTCTCACATTGAAGCTTATCAATAAAAGATTCTGATATGAAAGATCTTGTTACTCCCGAATCAATCAATATTTTAGCTTTGACATTATTGAGTAAATGTGTACCTGTTATCACCTCAGAATTCTGAACATCATCCTTCATCTTCAGATCAAATGTCCTTGCTGTTGCTTGCGGGGTTGGTGCGGGTGGTGGAGGTAATGCCAATACCTCAGCTGGCACGCTTGCACTGGTACTTGCCATATTCATTAAAGCTTTGACTGGTCCGGTTGCCTTGCACTCCCTAGCTATGTGTCCAGTCTTCCCACACTTGTAACACGTAACTCCTGGCTTCGGCATCTTGCACTCATTCGCCAAATGTCCCTTCTGATTGCACCTGTAGCATGTCATGCTCAGCTTATTACACACTCCGGGGTGCCTTCTTCCGCAGTGCTTGCATTCTGGCCTCTGGAACCTGTTTTCTCCAACTTGCCCTTGGCTTGCCTGATTGTTCCCCTTCGATTCTTACCTTTTACCCAAATTTCCTTTCTTTTGAAAATTTCCGCCCTTCGGGAATCCGATCCTCTTTACATTCCGATCTTGTGAAATTCCCACTTCAGACTTTTCTCAATAAAATGGAACCTTCCTCACCTTGTTATCCCTCTCCTTCCTTGACTGCATCCCATTATTCTCAATCAGAGCAGCTTTCTGTACTACTCCCGCATAAGTTTCAAGCTCAAACATAGCCACTCTATCTCTGATCCAATGCTCCAATCCTTCCTGAAATTTCTTTGCTTTTTCCTCCTCAGTGCTGGTATACTTTGTCACAAACCTTGACAACTCAGTGAACTTCTTCTCATACTCCAATACGGTCATGTTCCCTTGCTTCAACTCAAGAAATTTAAGCTCCATCTGATTCTGCATGTACTTAGGGTAATACTTGTCCAGAAATAACTTCTTAAATCTCTTCCAAGAAACCTGCTGAGTGACTTCCATAGCTTTTACTGATTCCCACCAATAGATGACTTCTCCCTTCAAGAAGTAAGTAGCATACGGCGTCTTCTGATCGTCTCATAACTGTACCAACTTAAAAGCCCTTTCCATCTCCTTGATCCATGTGTTAGCTATTACTGGATCAGTGGTATCATGAAATGCAAGTGGATTCATATTCTGAAAAGCCTTGAAAGTGACAATTTGTCTAGGTGGTACTGGTGGTTCAGGTGGTTGGTGTGGCTCACGGTTATCTTGGTTTTCAATTCATTGTTGAAGAGTTAGTTGTTGTTGAGCTATAACATTGGTCTGCTGTTGCAAGGTTTCCAGTAATCGAAGAATGTTTGGGTCTGTGGTGGATGTGGTTGTTGGGTTCTTCTTTTTGGGAGGCATGATCCTGAAATAAGAGTTGTGTCAAAACAGATATTAATGATAAAATGATTCGAGGGTATCACATGGCATTCTTATTTACATATGGGATCAAGTTTCCAAATTAAGCAGATATGATGATAAAAACGTAAAATAACAGTTGAGAGCAAATGGAACAATAGCACATAATTATTGAAATTTTAAAGGTCACAATACATAGGATTAGGACAAGGTCTGATTCTAGGAATAACAGGCTTATTTAAAGGAAACAACGGAAACAACTGGGGATTCCACAGAGTCTGATAGTACAACAACATGAAAGGTAAATGGAAAGAACTAAGGCTCCACTCCATCTCAACGGGGCTTGGTAGTCTTTTCCTCTCGAAGCGTCTTCACAATGCTCTGGAGCTCATCCGCCACCATCTGAATGACATACTGGCTGGTGCGGTCGCGGTGCGCTGGCATCTCCTCAAGCTTAGTGTTGACGTACTGAACCAAGGTCTCAAGTCTCGCAGTCATCTGCTCCTTGGGCTTCCCTTCGTAGTTTCGGCTGTCCGGATACACATTCTTCAGTCGGTCTATCAGTCAGTCGTACTTGCCCTGAAGCATGTCGAACTCGCTCCTCAAATCAGCATACACCGTGAAAGCAATAGTGTCGTCCGACTCAGAGGATGACGAGGAATGCGCCCTTTGCTGACAACCAATAAAAGGAGTATTAATAATAAATTTACTTATCCTACTCTCTCGCATATTATCTATAACCTACACACATATCCTATAACCTATTTGGGCTGTCCAGGGACTCTAAACCGTAGCTCTGATACCAAAACCTGTCACGCCCCCAACTTAAACAGCAAATTAAATATAACTATTACAACATTTTTAAAAGAAGAATACACAACCAACTCCAAGATCTTACAGTTTAGGGTTTGGAACAGCCCAACACTACCAACTATTACATCTGATTTTAAATACTGAGTCCTCACACAAACTATTATTACTTATTCTACCTGAGCTCGAACATAAGCATCAGCATCACAGGTCTTACGGGCAGTCTGCTTGAATCTAACCATAGCTGCTAGCTGTAATATCAGGGTAAAGCAAGAAGTGAGCCAAATGCTCAACAACTGCTAACAGTACGATACAAAACATAAATCAAGATATAAATTAAAGAATGTCAATGGGAAGACATAATCTGAGATAACGAGAGATAAAATATTGGGTAATGGCATCATTTTTACTTGTATCAAAACAAATTTCAAAAAAATCATGTCTTAATCAAAATCATTTTAGGACGCTACGGATTACAGCCGTTGATCAGCCGCGAAGTAATCCCGAACCTCGCTGGGTTCTAAAACATTAATGGGAATCCCTAGGCAACTTTTAAGCCTAATATAAGTGTGGAAAGGACTCGCGTCTCAGTCCAGATCCACCATTCAAAGAAAAGATTTATCCCCCTTTGGGACTGAAAACCCACATTTTATTCATTTCAAAAAAAAACTGATGCCGAATTAAGATAAAATCTCTTTTTACAGTAAATATCTTTATCAAGGGATTATATACCAACTCGAAATACGGGAAATATGATATTAAATCTCAGGGCCATGATTTACAAAACTATACTCTATTAAAGTAACTGAATGGTTTTCATATATCAAAGTTTGGACAAGGGAATTTAGTGAGGCTATTGGATATAATGAAGGGAAATGCCAAATTGGGCTTAAAGCAATGGTTTCTCATCAAGGTTCAAGTGCTGGATCTTCAAGGATGTAAGCTTCATGAATACTAAGGGTGTTAAGGTATGAAGAAATGATTTTTAGCTCAGGATATATCAGAATTGACAAGCTTTAGGATAAGAAAGAGGGGTATCAATCAATGAGGGACAACTTTGATAAATATCTAGCTTTCAGGTATCAAGTTAAGGTTCTATATGGGTTAAAGTATCAGGATGAGATATCAATACTTAGGAATCATCAGCATGTTAATCAAGAGAATCAACTAAGAGTGGTAACTACCCTTTCCTTTATCATGGAATTCAAATTAGTTTAGTATACTATCATGAATAAGACTTCTGGTGGCTTGGGCCTCAAAGTGCACATCAATGACATGATCAAAACTCACTCTAAACCTCAGGGTTCTAAACTGATTTTCTGCAGAAACTATAACTCTCCTTTCTCCAAGGTTTTGACTTGACAAACTCAACTACCAACATCCCAATACTCAAACCAAGACTTAAACATGGTAATCTACTGAACTAACTCCCTTATTCTCAAAATAACCTTGGGTGAGATCATCCTTAACTAAGGTACAATTATGGCAAAACAAAAGAAACTACACTTCACAAATCACAAATCTTCATGCTTTTGAAACAACAAGATATGCATTTTTATAAAAGATAACCATGAATTATTACCATGCAACAAGAAGCATAAATCAATATTAACACATTATTCCTAATGAAATTAAGGCTCACTAACAAAATCTTTCCAAATGATCAAAATCTTACAACATTCTAAGAGAAATCCACATGCATGCATGTCTTCGGGTTTTGCAAACCAAAACAACACATTTTCTACATATATTCTATCATAAAATTGACATGCAAGCCTAGCATAAGCTATACCTAGATGATCACTTAGCATGCAAAGAGTTTTATCAAATTTTCACCATAAAATTCAAGTCATTATCACATAAACATGCAAAAATTAATTTAAGCAACAAGAATAGTCTTAAGGACCATTCATTCGGCTCCCATATGGTCATGGCCGAATGAAATGGATGGGAATGGCCATTTAATCATTAAGAGTTTCCCTCTCAAGACTTGGCACTTCTCCATTCCTTGTAGTCCTCTCAAAAACAACCCTAAACTCACAAGAATCAAGGTTGTACTTTGAGTTTCAACTAGAACCTTAACATGCAACTTCAAAACTTAAACTTTCTATTCAAAACTCTTTGAAATATGAATGATCATGGTATGGGAAATAATATTTACTTTTATAAAGAGTAGAAGCTTGGTTGAGGAATGAAGAAAAATGGGGAGGGGTGGTTCTCGGCTAAACCCGAGAGTGAGGGGGGGAAGGAGGGCCGAGAGGAGGGAGAAGGGAGGGAGGAGAGAGTGTGGTGTGGGTGGAGTATGAAAATGATCATGACACTTTGCTTGTTTTATGGTATTTGATTTGACAAAATTTGAGTGGAAAGGAGAATTGACAAGACTATCCCTCCACTTATACTTGGTTCATTTTGCATGCAACGGTGAAGAAGGAAATTGGCTAGAAAAATAAGAGTTAGTGGGGTTGGAATTGTCCTCTTTGTCCTTGAAAAGAATGAGAGGGTGGTTTGCATGCAAGGGCTTTCTTGTAATATGCTAAATATGACAACTAAAATTTTATAATGATTTATTTTTATAAAATAAAATACAAGTTCAAAAATTATAAAATTTATACCATAAAATAACTTGGATTTTTAGAGACTTTATAAAATCATTTTCAAAATTTGTGAACAAAATACCTTTTAAAAGAAAAATTTTCCAAGGCTTAGAATATTCCTTATAAATCAAAAATAAAGAAATTAAATAAACTCTTGCTTTGAAAAATCATATACTACATAAAGCAAATTTATAATGCAGAAATTTTCACTCACACAAACGTACAATCATTGAATATATTTCATTCGGCTTTAATATTATACCAAATCCACAAATAATATTACACGAAAATACCGGTTATAACAATTATTGGATAAACCTGTTATACTCAGTAATCGTAAGAAATGATGATGGGAATGTTACCAGTATGGAAGACTAGAATTGAAGTTACGAATAAGATAATATGCATCAGTAACTGAAGTTTTGTCGACCAATGAAGGTAAAATGGACCCAATGAAGGGTAGAAGATATATGGAAATGAATGAGCTCTTATCTGAAGTTTTCCCTAATTTGATACTCGGTAATAGTTGAGAAGGACGACAACCAACTCATATAGTAATGACGATCATGTGTATGATTTTTAAAAATTTTAAACTAATTTTCAAAAAAAAGATTTTCTTAACAAAAGTTTTCTTAAAAGTCGTTTAAATAAAGCAAGTTTTAAAACTTGGTTATCCAATTACTACTTGAGTTTCTCGATTGGTATAAGATTTGGATTATTCAGAAGAATATATTTGTTCTGGAAATTAGTATGGTTAATTTAAAAGGTCAAATAGACCTGCTATTATGGAGAAGATTTGATTGTTCCTAATAGAAGAATGCAAATATTGTTTGATAAGTTTAACGACAAAACCAATGTACGGAGAAACTATTTATCCAATTTATGAGACTATTATAATTCAAAGAATACATCGATTTACGAGAAGTCGAGTATGATCAAAGAAGATTGAGAAATTTCCAGACTTTTCTAAAGGGAGAACGTTATTAGCAAAAGATGCGATATGTTGAACGATCAACAACATAAGCGAAATTTGAAGTTAAGATTATAAATCCGGTAAGACTATAAATAGAGTCGAATTATAAACATGGAAGCGCGACGCTAAAGATACAAGACCCAGTACATAATTTATTCTAATGATCGATTAAGAAGGTGTTAGATATATTTGATAATGTCATGTCTAATATGATTTGTGTTTAGTTTTCAGATCTTACTTAAACATGACAAATCAGTACTTAACTGGAAATCAGCACTTATATTGAAGTCAAAACTTAAGTTGTCAGAACTTAAGTTATCAGGAGATAATATCATGACTAAAGGAGACTTTCAGATAAGGAAGGCGACTGATTGAAAGGAAAGAAGATCAAGACAAACGCAAGAAAAGATATGCATGAAGAAGGAATTCTATGAAGAACAGAATACTTGGAAGAAAAGAAAACTAGTTGATATATTTTAGGAAGCAGAATTATATTCCATATCAATTAGCGATTATCTTGTAACTGTGTAGTATATAAACACAGACATAGGGTTTACACTATATGTGTTATCATTATCGAGAATAATATTCATTGTAACCCTAGCAGCTCTCGTGATAATTTATTCATCACTGAGAGAGGACAGTTCCATATTGTAACAGAGTTTATTATATTGAATAAAGTATGTTTTCTGTTACTTGTGTTCCTTAATTCGACTTGATTGTGCTAAACACTGTATTCAACCCCCTTCTACAGTGTGTGACCTAACAAGTGGTATCAGAGCAGATCTATTAACACACAAACAATTTAAGATCCGAAAACAATCATGTCTGAAAAAGAACAAACTCCAATTAAATCCACCAAAACTGAAGAACCTCCAAACACTCAAATCCATAGTCGATATGAGACTATTAGAGTTCCCATACTGAAACCATCTGAATATCCCATATGGAAGGTGAGGATGTCTATGTTTCTGGAAGCTACAGATCCAGAATATCTTGATAGAATCAATGAAGGACCTCACAAGCCAACCAAACTCGCTGTTGTAGTTGCTGGTCAACCAGCAAAGTTTGTACCAAAGGAGAAGAGTGATTACACCGCTGAAGATATCTCTTCAATTGCTAAGGATGCTAAGGTGCGACACTTGCTGCATAGTGCCATTAATAATATCATGTCAAACAGGGTAATTAACTGCAAGACTGCAAAGAAGATATGGGAAGCCTTGGAGACAGGATGCCAGGGAACCGAATCAAATAAGAAGAACAGGAAGACTATACTCACTCAAGAGTATGAACACTTTGACTCAAAGCCTGATGAGTCATTAACTGGTTTATATGACAGATTTGTCAAACTCTTGAATGATTTGTCACTAGTTGACAAGGAATATGATCTTGAGGATTCAAATCTTAAATTCCTGTTAGCTCTTCCTAAAAGTTGGGATTTGAAGGCCATAACTATAAGAGACAACTATAATCTTGAAGAAACAACTCTTGATGAAATTTATGGGATGCTCAAGACTCATGAACTTAAGATGGAACAAAGAACCAAGAGGAAAGGAGGAAAGTCAAGGACAGTTGCTCTTAAGGCTGAGGAGGAATCTCCCAAAGTAGCTACCTCAAGGAAAGGCAAGGGAAAAGCTCTCATCACAAAGTCTGATACTGAGTCATCAAGTTTTGATAGTGATGATGACTCAGAAACTGAAAGCTTGCCTGAGATGGATGTTGGTGAAGAGATGATGAAGCTGTGTGCTCTTATGGTGAAAGGAATCACAAGGATTGTATACAGGAAATTCAGAAAGGGAAAGAAGTTTTCCAGGAAAGGTGCAAGTTCTGATAAGAAGAGTTTCAGAAAATCTGAAGGCAAAGGAGGAAAGTCTGACAGAGGAGATTACATAAATGTCAAGTGCTACAACTGTGGTGAGAATGGCCACATATCTCCTGATTGCAAGAAAGTGAAGAGTGACAAAGGCAAGGCTCTTGTCACAAAGAAGAAAAGCTGGACAGACACTTCAGATTTTGAAAGTGAGGAGAACTATGCCTTGATGGTAAATGCTGATAGCCGTTCTGATGCTGCTGAGTTAAAGGTACCTCAAACTACTTATGCCTTTCATACTGATGATATTAATGAGTTGAGAAGATATCTTAAAACCATATTTACTAGTTATAGAGATCAAACTTTAACATGTGAAAGATTAACTTCTGAAAATCTTGCTTATAAAAAGAAAAATGATTATTTAGAAAAAGAGTTAGTCATGTTCCATCAAACTCAAAAAGATAGAGATGATGCTTTCTATGTTAGGGATGAAGTACTTAAAATGAATGAATCTCTAAAGACTGAGTTAGAAAAGGAAAGAGAGATTATCAGGACTTGGACTAACTCTGGCAGAACAACTCAGAATTTGTTAAGTAGTGGAAACTGGAAAGAAGGCTTATAGGTTATGGAGATGATAAGAATGATAAAGGAACTATAGAAATTGAGCCTATAGTTGTTAAACAAAAGCCAAAGGTAAAACCTGTTAAGTTTGTAGCTGTAAAGTCTGAGACTGAGAAAGCAGAAGTTAAAGAGGAATTAACTTCTGACAAACTAAAACAGGAAAAGCCAACTGAAGTTAACATAAGCTTAATGACTAAGAAGCAGCTTAAGTACAAGCTGAAAGATGTTAAGAATGTAAACAAGGTAAAGTCACCTAGAAAAAATAGGAATGGAAAGGAAGGTGTGAAAAAAAGCAATGATTATAAGCCTGTTCCTAATGCTCCTAGAAAAACATGTCATAAATGTGGAAATTCTAACCATCTGGCTTCTTTTTGCAGGAAAAATAAGAACATAAACTCCTTACCTTCAAAGTCAGGATTTAAGAGTCAGTCTGTTAGATATAGGACACAAAATCCTTGTTTTCATTGTGGTAGTTTATGGCATTCCATTTATACTTGTAAGGAATATCATAGTTTGTACTATGATTATTATCAAATAAAACCTTCTTTAAAGAAATTTAGCATTGTTCCTTCTAGTATAAGTTCTGATGCAAAGTCTGATAATGTAAATGCTGATAAGAAAACTGTTAACATAAACTCTGATGCTAAATCCGCTACAAATGTTAACAAACTTAGTAAGGCCAAAGGATCCAAGCAAGTTTGGGTCCTTAAAACTAATTATTAGTGGTCTTTGTGATTGCAGGGTAACGGGAAAAACATCCTAGTTCTGGACAGTGGATGCTCAGGACATATGAATGGAAATAAAGCCCTGCTATCAGACTTTGTGGCGAAAACTGGCCCAAGTGTTTCTTATGGAGATGGCAACATTGGAAAAATACTGGGATATGGCAATATCAATCTTGGGAATGTCATCATTGAGAAAGTAGCTCTGGTCTCAGGACTTAAACACAATCTGCTCAGTGTTAGTCAAATCTGTGACGGAGGTTATCATGTAGATTTCTTTAAAGAACACTGTGAAGTTGTAAGCAAATCTACAGGCAAAGTTGTTCTGAAAGGATACAGGTATGGTAACATTTATGAAGCTAAGCTTTCAACAAGTACTGATGGTTCTGCAATCTGTCTGTTGAGTAGAGCATCAGTTGAAGAAAGCTGGAATTGGCACAAGAAACTCTCTCATTTAAATTTCAACAATATAAATGAATTAGTCAAGAAAGATCTTGTGAGAGGATTGCCAAAATCAGTATTTGCTCCTGATGGCCTTTGTGATTCATGTCAGAAGGAAAAACAAAGATAATCTTCATTCAAGAGCAAGACTGAATCATCAATTCTTGAGCCTTATCACCTACTACATGTTGATCTATTTGGTCCAGTAAATGTCATGTCTATTGCAAAGAAGAAATATGCTATGGTCATAGTGGATGAGTTCACCAGATACACATGGGTGTATTTCTTGCACACAAAAAGTGAAACTCCATCTATTTTGATTGATCATGTCAAACAACTGGATAAATTGGTCAAAGATTCTATGAAGATCATAAGAAGTGATAATGGCACTGAGTTCAAGAATTTGATCATGGAAGAGTTCTGCAAAGACCATGGAATAAGGCAGGAATTTTCTGCTCCTGGAACTTCACAACAAAATGGAGTTGTTGAAAAAAAGAATATAACTCTTATTGAAGCTGCACGAACTATGCTTGATGAAGCAAAGCTACCAACCTATTTTTGGGCTGAAGCTGTGCAGACTGCTTATTTTACTCAGAATGCAACACTCATTAACAAGCATGGAAAGACACCATATGAGATGGTGCAGAAAAAGAAGCCAAATCTGAAGTATTTTCATGTATTTGGATGCAAGTGTTTTGTTTTTAAGACTCATCCTAAACAGCTATCCAAATTTGATCTAAAAGCTGATGAAGGAATTTTTATTGGATATCCACTTTCCACAGAAGCCTTCAGAGTCTACAATTTAAGAACAAGGGCTGTCATGGAATCTATCAATGTCTCTTTTGATGATAAGAAGATTACTGGACTTGAAGATTTCAATGATCATGATCAGCTGAGTTTTGAAAATGAAGTTTTAAATTCTGATACTATAAATCCTAACTGTCTAAATCCTGATACTGCAAACTCTGATGGATTAAACTCTGATGTGATTGAAATTATGGTGACTACGCCAAAGGAAGATGCACCTGTGCAGGGGGAGCATATTGAAGATACAACCATATCTCAAGAAGCATCAGAACCTACAACTGGCTCTTCAAGTTCTGATTCATCAAGTTCTGATGAGCCAAGTTCTGATAATTCTGAAAACTCAAATTCTGAAAGATCCAACTCAGAGAGCATAGTTTTAGGGGGAGCATCATAAAATGTTGATGGAGACAGCATGGATCATGGGGGAGCATCCAGTTCTAGAGAAAATCTTCTATCTGCAAGGAAGTGGACTAAATCACATACACCTGACTTAATTATTGGAAATCCTGATGCAGGTTTCAGAACTAGAATAGCTACATGAAATGAATGTCTCTATAATTCTTTTCTTTCTCAGACTGAACCAAAGAAAGTGGAAGAAGCTCTTCAAGATGCTGATTGGGTGCAAGCAATGCAGGAAGAGTTAAATGAATTTGAAAGAAATAAAGTCTGGACCTTAGTGCCAAGACCAAAGAACAGATCTCTTATTGGTACAAAGTGGGTGTTCAGAAATAAAACTGATAGTGATGGCATAATTACAAGGAATAAAGCAAGGCTGGTTGCAAAAGGATATTCTCAATAGGAGGGAATTGATTATGATGAAACATTTGCACCAGCTGCTAGATTGGAAGCCATAAGGATATTTTTGGCTTATGCTGCTCACAAAAAGTTTACAGTCTTTCAAATGGATGTGAAAAGTGCTTTTCTCAATGGAGAATTGGAAGAGGAAGTATATGTTGAACAACCTCCAGGCTTTGTAGATTCCAAACTTCCACATCATGTCTACAGGCTTGATAAAAGACTTTATGGCCTTAAGCAAGCTCCAAGAGCATGGTATGAGACTTTAGCTCAGTTTCTTCTGGAAAGGTATAGGAACTATTGACAAAACACTGTTTTACCTCAACCATGGAAAGGACTTACTTTTGGTGCAAATATATGTTGATGATATCATTTTTGGTTCTATAAATGACAGACTTTGCAAGAAGTTTGCCAAACTGATGTAGTCAAGATATTAAATGAGTATGATGGGGGAACTTAGCTATTTTCTGGGTCTTCAAGTCAAGCAGAATGAAGAAGGCACGTTTATTTGGCAATCCAAGTACACCAGAAATTTGCTGAAGAAATTTGGAATGCAAGATTGTTCAAGTGCATCCACTCCCATGGCCACTGCAACAAAATTGGATAAGGATACTGGTACATCAGTAGATATTACTGATTACAAAGGTATGATTGGCTCACTGCTCTATCTAACTGCTAGTAGACCTGATATCATGTATGCTACCTGTCTTTGTGCAAGATTTCAAGCAGATCCAAGAGAACCTCACTTAACAGTTGTGAAAAGAATTTTTAAGTACCTTAAGGGTACAGCTGATCTGGGATTGTGGTATCCTAGAGAATCAAACTTTAAGGTAATAGGTTACTCAGATGCAGATTTTGCAGGATGCAAAATTGACAGGGAAAACACAAGTGGAAGCTGCCAATTTCTTGGAGGCAGATTAGTTTCTTGGTTTAGCAAGAAACAAAAGTCAATTTCCACATCAACTGCAGAAGCAGAGTACATTGATGCAGGAAGCTGTTGTGCACAAATTCTTTGGATGGAGAATTAGTTACTGGATTATGGGTTAACATGTTTTAAAATCCCTATTTAATGTGATAATCAAAGTGCTATTGCTATGACAGGTAATCCAGTTCAACACTTAATGACAAAGCACATCAGCATTAGGTACCACTTCATAAGGGAACATGTGGATGAAGGTACAGTGGAATTGCATTTTGTTCCAACAGATCAACAACTAACAGATATCTTCACAAAACCATTGTGTGAAGCTACTTTTACAAGATTTGTAAATGAACTTGGAATGGTTTCAGGTTTTTTCTCTAAATTTGCTTAGTTTATGTTCTGTTAAATCAGACTCTATGATCAGTATTTACAGATATTACTATATTTGTATATTCTGTGCTTAATTTGAAATTTGCTTAAGTGCTGATTGTTGTCTGATGTGAATTTCTAAACTCTGATATTGATATGCATGGTTCTGTGACTATTCAATCCAATGAGGATAATTGTGCTAGATGCTGAATTAGTAGTCTTTAATATACTAAAGATCCCATATTTTAAGTAATTGTTTATGTGGAAATCTTTTAACACAAGCAAATTCTGATATTGAGCTTAGTTAAAGTTTACTGTGTGTATCTTGTTACTAAGTCAAAAACTAGAATAGTGCTTCTTATCTGTTAAGTTCTGATGTTAGTAAATCTGGTGAATGTACTAAGTGCTGATAAGCCTCACTTATCAAAAGAAAAAGAAAAGAAAAGAAATAAAAATCAGGTACTCCTTTGAGATCTAGAGTAAAAATATGGAAGGGAAGACCCAAGTGCATTGCTGGTATTAAGTAATATGCATTAGAAAAGCAAAATAAAATTTTCTTGGTGACTTTTCACACTCTATGATTACTGGAGAAATACTCTGATAGCAGCATAAATTTTGATAAGCAGTCGTGACTCACTTACACTGAGAAGCCACTGTA
This sequence comes from Apium graveolens, assembly GCF_009905375.1. NCBI lineage: Eukaryota > Viridiplantae > Streptophyta > Magnoliopsida > Apiales > Apiaceae > Apium > Apium graveolens. The sequence continues at coordinate 144,183,276 of NC_133653.1, forward strand.
AAATGGAATTTCAAAAGATGCATAAAATGAGAACAAAACAGTTGAGGTGGACTTATGCATGAACTCATTCTATAGTAGACTTCAGAATAATGACAGATTTTAGGCAAAGTTCTTAGTTATGCCTTATTTCTAAGATGTACTGAAGTGAATCAGACTTTAATCTTTATCTGATATTTAGCTTATTGCAAACACATACACTCCATGTGAATGATAAAAATTACTATGGTGATAAATGTTATTTTAGATGAACAATTTAAGAGTCAGATGCATAAATTCTGAGGACAGGTTCTGATGGAAGTTCTGATGATTAAATTCTGATAAAACCATATCAGTAATTGTGTGAAGAATTACAGGAATAAAAAATTCACTTTTCGAGTTAAGGAGTCATGTTATGATGGCTGTTAAGTTCTGATATAAGTCTAAGTTCTGATATTAAATCCTGATTCTTTACATGACTTATTTGCGGTTAAATCTGAAACAGTCATATTTAAATTCTGAATATGTTTGGGTGATTATAAACAATCAACATAATTTGGGTTAGTGGTACTCGTATATGCACAGTAATTTTTTTTACTTGTTTCATGTGCTCATTAACTCCTGTTTTAAGCTTCCAATGGTTGTCATTATTGCTCATCGGTCTAGGGAGACGAGGCTTTAATTCTTTTTCCATATTCCATACATCCCTTGGTCTTCCCTTGTCTATATAACTGACCAAACATCCTTCAGTAAAAATCAATTCTTTCTTCTCTCAAACAATGGCTCAGTTTGGTTGGTTTTACAACTATGGCATCGACACTGTGCATATTTTTCAAAATGGAATTCCGACTGCATATCCTATCAACAACATTCCTCATAATCTCTGGATTCAATTTCCAGAGATCATTAAAAATGACTTGTTGACTGTCCAAAGAAATCTTCATCTCCGTGCTCTCCGTCAGCAAGAATGGATCATCTGTCTTGCAGTGCTTTTCGTCTCCAGCAACAGGAACTAGTCGATAGGATCTACTTAGACTAGGACTAAAGCTGTTGATGTTAGGAATCGTAGATTAGGACTGTCTTGCAACTTTTACATGTAATTGCTAAATTTTATCGAATGTATTTGTTTGATATATTAATGAAATTTTAATTTATTACAAGATTTTGTCTCTGAGTCGTTTCATATTCTGATGACCTTTTAAATCCTGATAATAATCAAGTTCTGATGCTGATGTGGCAGTATTTATTTACTTGGTTAATTTTTGGTCATTACCTCACTGGTCATATTTTTTTTGCAGAATATTGGTAAAGCAGTAATAATCATTTATTTAGTGGGAACAGTTTTTTAATAACAAAAACTGAACGTCCTTGATTAATGGGATTACTAGGTAAGTAGAACGGGTTTTCTCCTTGAAAACTGCATGTGATAAGTAATGATTACTGAATACCCGTGCCCATTAATTATCTTTTACTGCTGCATGTCTGACAGGTATCTCAACGGCTATTTTTTTACCATGTATAAGTAAAAGAGAGAAAATATTGTAAAATCTTTTATTCACTTTTATACTCTATCTCTCTCTTTTTACTCTTATTCTCTCTCATATTCACTGACGCTTTATCATACAGACATTTTATCAAACACCTTACATGCAACCTTATTTCACACTTATTTTTCATGGCACCTAAGGATTTAATTGTTGATGGAGCTAAGTTTGTACCTAACAACTATGCTGCAATCTTGAACAAGGCTGAAGCTCCATCTGATTTGCACTTTGTGCAAGATTTTTTAGCAAATAGTGAGATTGGGTATGCTTTGACAACCTCAAAATATTTCAAGCCAACAAGTTCTGACGTTTTGGCGAACTGGGATTTTTGATGATGGTGGTGCTACTGGTACTCCAAGCATCATATTTGAAGTGAATGATGTTGAGCATGTGGTTAATCCTGGAGCAGTTCGTAAAGCTCTCCACTTACTAGAAGGCTGTACATTCTCGACAGTGGAGGACCCTGTTCTACAGCAGCTTATGGCCAGTTTGGGTTATGAGAAGAGTTTGGGCAAGCTTGGATAGTTGAAAAGGGAAAATATCAGGAAGGAATGGAGTTTTTTCTTCGATTGTATCACTAAGGCATTCGCCAATAAGTGCTCCAACTTTGATGCCATTCCAATTATGAGTCAGCAAATCGGGTATGCTCTTATTCATCAAACTCGCTTTGATTTTGCAAGTGTTGTGCTAGGTTTCATAGGGGATAAGATGACAGAAGATAGGAATGTTGTGAACTTTGCTAGATTCTGTCAGCTTATATATAATTTCTGTTGTGCTGATGAACCCCAACCTACCACTGATTTAATTCCACCCTTTAAGCTTGCAAAGAGGGCTTTTAATGAATTGTTAAATGCTGACATTAAGAAGACAGTGGTTAGACCCTTGCAGATACCTCAGTCTGTAAAACAGATTCTTGTAAATGCTGATCCTCAAACCTACATATATGTTTACCCTGATGTTCAACCCACCAGCACATCCGAGCCACCACAACAACCATCAGAACATACCAATTCTCAACCTCAACCTACTCAACCCTCCATCAGAACATATTTCAAACCATCACAGACATCTCAACCTTCACCATCAGCACATCCTGTGAGGCCTTCATCTTCCAAACCTAAGAGGACAAAGAGTGTACCTCAGACACAACAGAAGATAAGGAGGATTGTTCTGAGGGATGAGTCAGACAGTGAGGAACAGGTTCCAGTGTCAGAACCTGTTGTTGTAGAACCTGTTGTTCTGATGATGCAGCTCCTATAGTCTCCTCAAAAGCTAAAAGAATTAAAACATTAGCTAAAAGGCCTGCAGATTCTGGTAAAGGACTGGAAGTAGCAGCTAAGGAAGGGGATCAGGAATCTCTGATCTCACAAGATCCTGTTAAAGCTAACAATTCTCCAAGTGATGATCCAGATCTCCATGCCACTCATCACTCTCCACTTCATGAGCCAGAAATAACTCATATTCAAACACCTCCAGTATCTCCAGTACATGCTGATAACCAGGGGCCAAGTGATGAAATTGACATCCATAACTTCGAAGTGCCTCAGGTTTTGTACTTAGAAGCTCCACATACTCAAATCACTCCACCAACAACACCACTTCTTGATGCTGATTTCAATCCATAATTGCCTACAACACCTTCTCTGCATCTAGATACTGAAGATCAGATGTTAGGTGAGCATCAGAATATGGCTGTTGCTCAGAACTTAGTTGGAGATCAGCACTTAGAGGATGATGTTGAAGCCTCCATAGCCTCTCATACTATTCTTTTATCAGAGGATGCTGATAATGCTAATTCTATAAATTCTGATGCTGCTAATGATGAAGTTACTGGTGAAGCTGCTGCTACAAATGTAGATGCTGATGCATCTGGTCCATCAGGACATGCACCTCAACAAACTGTTCATAAAGCTGATATAGTCAAGAAGTTTGTTACAGGGGAATCACCATTACCTTGGAGTGAAACTCCTAGAGGACAGGAGTGGACTAAGGAGTGGAACACAGTTAGTTTTGTTCCTTCTGAAAAGATTCTTGTTGTGCATCTTGCAAAAGCTGATGAAATGCTCATAAATGATGATTTCAAGGCACGGCTGAGAGTTACTGCATTGAGTACAAGGCACCTTCAAGGTCAACACTCAATAACTCATGACAAGGTGAATAAAATTCAAGAAAACTTGATCCAGCAAGATATGAATCTGAAACTTGAAAAGAAAAGGTTTTTCCAACCTACCTTTGACAGAATTTCCAACATTGAGAAAACCCAAGAGAAGCAATAGTCTCAGGTTGATGAAATTTTGAAGAATCAAGCTTCTCACCAATATCAACTCAATGAGATCCAATCCTCAGTGGAATTGCTTGTCTCTCTTCTTTTACCTGCTGATGCCAAAAAGGGGGAGAAAGTAATTAAGTCCAAATGCAAACCTATCATGACACTGAAGGGAAAGGATGATGAAAAAGATGACCAGGAAAACTCTGGAATGGGTGGAGGTCATGGTCAAGGTAAAGGTTTTTCATCAAGTAAAGCTGGAACTACAAGTTAAAGAACAAGTTCTGATATTGGGAGAAGAATAAGTTCTTATACTGGTAAAAGGATAAGTTCTGATGAACTTCTGGAACTTGATGAGGAGATTTCAACACAGTTATTTCTGAAAGAAAATCCAGGAATGGACTTTTTAGAGTCTAAAGGAAGAAGATGCTAGACTTAAGTTAGAAAAAGTCAACTCCAAATCTGAAGCTTCTGTTGTTGAAAAGAACATTCCTAAGGCCGAAGGCATTGTGATAAAAGAAAGGATAAATCCTGAGGCAACTAAGGCCAAATCACAAATGGAGATAGATCCAAGGTCCAAGGGCAAAGAAAAAGTTGGAGAACCTATAAAGGTTTATGTGCCTTCTATGGATAAAGAAATATCTATTGAAGATGCTAATCTTACTCTGATTTTAAAGAAGATTTCTCAAACAACCTCTGACACGGCTCAAGTTGTTCAGAGTCAAGATATAGTAAGTTCTGATATGACACTGAAGCAAGCAACCTCTGACATAGCTCAAGTTGGCTTGATATCAGAAAATAAGGAAAAGGAAACCTCTGACATTTCTCATGTTAAACCTTCAAAGTTACTCCTACCAGGATTCACCAAAGCTAAACAGACTCAACCTTTGAAGGCTGCAGCAAGTGGTTTTGAAGCAAGATTTGTTACAAGAAAGGAAGTAAGAGATAAATCTGGATTGGGTAGTGCTGATGAAAGAAGAGTACAGAACACAACCAATGATCCAACTTCCTTAAGTGAACCAGGTGTTGGAGCAACTCTTGAAAGATTGAATCAGCTTGAATCTGTACAGATGGTTTACCATACCTTCTTGAAAGAACACATCTTGTTATATTTCATGACAGATGGAAGGGTATACCATATTAGGCAGAATGCTATACCACTAAAGTATTATGAGGAACTAGAACATGTTCTATCCTTACTTCAAGTGAAGAACAGATTAACAGATGGTGCTGCAAGTTATTTGAAGACTCAAATTCAGATATAGAAGAAGCTTTATTCTGTAAAGTCTGACAGCATATACTGTCCCAAGTACAGAGATCACAAGGGTGATATTGTCGAGATGAAGCCTAACTATGCTAAGATTATAACTACTTTTCTGGGTTATAAGGCTGTGGAATTCAATCTTGAGTCTGACAAGGTATATTTGATCAGACTAGATCAGGACATAAGAAAAGCTAGAATAAATGATCTCAGGGCTGCTATATTTCAAATTGGTGAAGATACAGTTGAATTGAAGAATGCTAAAAGGAGGATGATTGATGAACTTAAATATGCTGAGAGATGTTTGTTAAAGAACTATCTCAGAACAACTCCTGACATCAAAGAGATTAGTAATTGAAGCCAAGTCAAGATCTACAACTGCTCAAATTCTGATGTGTATACAGACTGAAGCTGTTATCAGAAGTTAAAGATGGTAAAGCTTTAAGGACTGTAAGTTGTAGTTATCTAGTCAAATTCTCATGCATTTGTACTTAATGTTTTTGACATCATCAAATATCTGTTAAACTTGTATATTATGCTAATTTACAAGTTGGGGGAGATTGTTAGATATATTTGATAATGTGATGTCTAATATGATTTTTGTTTAGTTTTTAGATCTTACTTAAACAGGACAAATCAGTACTTAACTGGAAATCAACACTTATACTGAAGTCAGAACTTAAGTTGTCAAAACTTAAGTTATCAGGAGATATTTATCAGGAGATAATATCAGGACTAAAGGAGACTTTCAGATAAGGAAGGCGGCTGATTGAAAGGAAAGAAGATCAAGACAAACGCAAGAAAAGATATGCATGAAGAAGGAATTCTATGAAGAATAGAATACTTGGAAGAAAAGATAACTAGTTGATATCTTTTAGGAAGCAGAATTATATTCCATATCAATTAGCGATTATCTTGTAACTGTGTAGTATATAAACACAGACATAGGGTTTACACTATATGTGTTATCATTATCGAGAATAATATTCATTGTAACCCTAGCAGCTCTCGTGATAATTTAGTCATCACTGAGAGGACAGTTCCATATTGTAACAGAGTTTATTATATTGAATAAAGTCTATTTTCTATTACTTGTGTTCTTTAATTCAATTTGATTATGCTAAACATTGTATTTAACCCCCTTCTACAGTGTATGTGACCTAATAGAAGGCATGTCAGAGAACTTTCTAAGGTTAATATATGACTCGGATTGGAATATATTTATCAAAGCAGTGTTGAAGCTATAAATGGATGAAATGTGAATGGCGATCAATGGTATCATTCTTTCCTACAATCCTATATATCCTTACGAATCTCGAGTAAAGTATGAACTTCTTTCATGATCAGCTCTATAAGTTGACAAGAAAATTATTGAATCTCTTTCAAATCATTCCTCCTTCAAAATATTGCTTCCTGATTGAGACAAACAGTGTTATGGTGTGACGCTTTGTCAAAATGACGAAGAGTCTGGTGGGATGCCACCTAATCATGTGCTGTATGCCATATAGTATGAAAGACTGGCCATCTTGAGTACAAATATGGTTGTCTCATTCATATCTAAATCATTATTCATTCTTTCTTTTTCAATCATGATTTGTTGAGTCATGGACCCTTCCGATTGTTTCCTTGTACTCTTATTCCTTACAAAAGGTTTCCAATCAGAATCATATACATAAATTCCTTCCTGTGTAAGGTCTATCCTTTAAATGTTTTAAAAAAGAAGTGAAATGAACCCGTGTAGAAGATGGAGTTATATGATGAGTATGAATAATTACAAGCCAATAAATGGTGGACATTTACGTGCAGAGAAGAATCATTATGCCGATAACAGGATTGTTGCAAGGACATCACATCATAGGCGGAAATCAGTATACACGATACGTTGCAAGTATGAGATTTTGGCATGAATTGGAATAGTTAGCGAACCGTATGAAGTAAATTAACTAGAGGAATAAGAAAGTAAAGTTGCGTATATCGGATAGAAAAATGATTGATTGGACAACGGAAGCGAATGCAGAAATTCTTAATAATAACTAGATAATCGAGTAATACGTTTTGAAGATGAAGCATACTTCAATCATGTGGGAGATATTTGTCATGAAGATTCAAGATCGAAGAAATGCTAGTAACGAATAAACTTTGAGTGTGTTCATCAAGGGATGGTTGGGTTTTCCCACTCAAGTAAGTAAGTTACGGCAAATTTGATGCTTATAACTGGGTCAACAAAGAAGGTTCAGTATAAAAAGACATAAGGGAAATGAAGGTATAGTGGTTTGACTGTAACAATTTTTAAGAAATGATGCTTTAAAATCAAAGGAATTCTTTCACAAGATTATAAGAGTTTTGGTTGAGACCAAGTGTTGGTTATCAGAAGTTGAACAAGTTAATTAATAAGAACAAGTGTATATTGTCAAGGATAGACGAATTGTTAACGAGAAAGATTGAATTGAAATATGAACTAGGAGAATTTTAGAATAATTTTTAATTGTACTCAGTAGTGATATTATGTTATAATCAGAAAATATGAGAAAAAGGTATGGCACAATAAAAATTGTTCGCTATAATCTTAAGTTGAACTAGAGACATGGGTTGTACTGATTAATATTACATGAGGTGGTGAAATGGTGAGTTTAGGAAGTGGCAGTGGGTTGGTATATTGGTGGGTTGATTGTTGGTTGTTTGTTGGATTGTTGGTGTCGGCTTGAGTCCGACTGGTAGTCAACAATATAAAGGAGATGCTGCCCAAATTTTCGGAAAATACCCTACTTTTTAAAATAGGAAGTATACTTCCATGTGGTATTGATATTCATATTGATACTCCAAATAATTGTGATCTCGGTTCTTGAAAGAGGATTGTTACAGCCAATTCAACTATATATAATTTGTCTTTGATTTCATTTAGCTAGTCATCACTTGGTGCAATTGATTAATTAAATGAGTTAATTGGTTAGATTTTACCAATTAATGGTCAGTTAGATGGAAATCGATTCCAATTATATTAAGTCAAATTTTGATGTGACTTTCAAATCAAAGCGATGAGGAATTGAGAAAACGTAAGGACACCAGTAGAATTCAGAAGTCGCTGCAAATGTGTGAATTTTACTTGGATAAATATGCCCTTCATAATGAACAAGAGAAAAAAAAAATATTTGTATGGACAAGTGAGAAGAATGTTTTCAAGAGTTAAAGAGTTAAGATAAAGTAACAAGAAGGAAGGAAGGAAAGGAAGAAGGGAGATGGAATAAAGTAGAGATTAATAATCACACCAATATGGATTTTATTAGACAATCGAAGAGATTTTGTCATCTACAAAGAAGTTCTATTAGAGGATGTCTTGTTTCCAAATTATTTTGATAATCATACCATAAATGATTTACCAAGTATTTTTGTTTTGGATGAAGTTTGAGACATAGTTTTAATTCAGTTTCCAAATGATATTGATACTTAGGTTGTTGTTAAATATCAAAAGTGGTATTAATATAGATGATTGATGTTTACTTCCGAATGGGATGTTGTGAGCATCAAAGTTCGTATTGATATCTAATTCGATATGATAGCAAAATGAGTATTAATGTCAAGAGTTCGGTTTTGAATGAGCTATGATAATGAAGAACGGAGAAGAGGAATCAAAGGGTGATAAAGAAACTTTACAAGATGCCCGGATATAGGTAAGATATGGGTAATATGAAAGACATAAGTAAAGTGAACAATTTAGGAAACATTTGTAAATTGAGATAGGGAATGCATCTCAGAAGTATGATTAAGTACCGAGGGCTGAAAGAACATATCTAGTGACCAGACATAAAGAGAAAATGGGAGAGACATGTAAGTAAATGTTATACCTACCCAAGAATTAGGACAGAGCATCAAAGGCTAGATGGATTATTATAACCGTTGACTTTCAAAAATAAAGATAAATATATTTCTCCAAGAGATATCGTAGTGAAATCACCTGAGAACCAAAGGTGAGGATAACGTAAATTAAATTTATTGATTGGTTATCCAAACCCAAGCTTGCTCTTTTATTTGTAAGCAGGTCGTCCAATAAGTGGGTTAGTTGCTGCTTGAAGAAATGGTGGTACGTCATCAGATCCAAAAATTGAGTGTAAATGATCAATATTGTTTGATTTAAGATTTGACAGGAGTATGCGGAATACGATGAATTATGTCGAACTAGAATAGTATATACCAGTCCTTGATGAACGGGCATTAAATAAGGCGGAACTAAAAGATAGAAATTTGGCTAAACATCGATAACTCAAATGATTCAAGCTACTCCGAGAATATAATACGAGACATAGATGTCAAAGAAGACTTTCAGATAGTATGGCATAAACAAAGAATAAACGTTATATGTGACTAGACGTCAAAGAAAGCATTGCAGTCAGTTTCATATAAGAACTTCTTAGAACCAAAATAATTGATAATATGGGTTAGATTATGCCGGTGATGCCTCCAGGCTAGTGTACTTTCTTCAAAGTAGTAAGAGATGTTCGCTCGACAAATATACTCGACTGTGATTCAAGGAAATTAAGATATGGTGATAAGCTTGTGCGGCAATCACATCCAGTTAAGCTTTCTCGTTGATTCTTAATTCGAAAGTAATCTCGAGAACGTTAGAAATCGAATACGCCATAGTTTCAGTATATCATTCGCAAATGAACAGGAAGATTAAGGGAACGATTAAGGAGCCTCGAATATAATTGGAAGTGATTACAACTAGGTTAATTGAACAAAGGAACATGTGGGAATGAGGTTCAACAACCAGTAACTATTGTAAACATTCGTGAGCACGAATTACTAGAATCAGTAAGAAAAGATTATTAGTATACATTATGCTGGTCCTTTTGAGACTGTAAAATAGTCAGGATAAGTGTAAGTAAGTTGGCTACACCGCCACACGTTTAGCAGATTCATAAGGTATTTATATGTGTATACTCAGGAAGAGTAATTTAGCTCCATTATATATAAAATGGAGACTTTAGTTGAGTTATATGTGCAGCAGATATAATATGATGTCAGCGAGAGGTTGTTAAGTAATGAATGATGCTACGAGTAAAAGTTTATGGAAAGTTGTAAGGTTGAGGAATCAACTGAGAAAATAGAAGTGAGATATTTGAATGTATCATTATCTGATCCTTAGTGTGATTCTGAGGACAGAATCCTTTTAAGGGGGAATGATGTAATATCCGGGACATAACGTGTAATTATTTTATTGATAAATGATTATTATGTGATTATTATGTGATTTTTGGTGAATTATTTGACGATTGGTGTTGTTATGTGGATGTTGATATATGGTAAAATATAAGTATGTTAATTTTATTATGACCAGAATAAAATATAGATTATTAAGGTATTTTTCTGGTCATTTTTGGACTGTTATTTGATTTTATATTGATTTATGAATTTATTAATTATTTTCTGAATAATTACAAAATTATTTTATAAACCCGGGAATCGTCCAACTTCAATCGTTTTTGATTTTTTACAACCCGAAACTCTTCTGAAAACTCCTTCCTAACCTAATCTGGTAATTACGGACATTTTCTGTGTTTTGACTTTTTCGATCCGGATTACATAAATGTATATAGACCTTTTATTATTTCATTTTATTCGTATAATCATATTCGATTAGTAGAAATATAGAATTTACAGAGAAAAACCCTAAAAATGCATTGTTCATAATCAGACGCACAAACGAAGGCGTTATCGAACTCCAATTCAAGCGTGCAATATATCAAATCGAAGCTCTCGGAAACCCCTTTCTGAATCCACCATCTATTTTGATGTAGAAATCAAGGTATTTTTCTTATTGAATTATTTTATTTCCAATTTATTAAAGATTAAATTATGAAAATTTGTTCTTGATGTTGTTGATATGATTTGATGATTCCATCGTGTAGATAATATTTTTCTGGTCAATTTGGTATATTATATGTCAAAAATAGAGTTTAATAACATAGAGAAAATGATGTTTGATTCTCGGATTTTGAAAGTAGGGTTCTTGGTATGAATGTTCTTAATTAAAAAATAGGTGTTTCTTTATTAGGGGTTATTAGATTGAATTGTTTGCATCAATAGATAGATCGTAGAACAAGGAATCGAATGGTATGAATGGATTGAACGGAGGATTCCTGGAGTGTGTTCGCTGGAAAATTGACCACGGCGGCGTCAGGATTTTTGAACGGATTTTCCAGGAGATTTAGCGATCGTTTGTTTGGTGTGATTACAGATAATTGTTCCTGGAAGCAAGGGCTTTAATCCCTGTTAGTTTGACGATGTTATGGACTGCTTTTCAGTCACCGGAAAAGCTCGGGGTCACCGTCAATGGCGACAGCCGGCGAAGGTGACGTAGGGGAAGATGGCAAATTGCCATTTAACCCCCCATCTTTGTAAAACTTACATTCCAGTCCCTTTTGTTTTAAAAACTTATAAAAATTATATTACTGTTTTCAAATATTGTAGAAACAGGATTTCTGTTTTGTTTATTTTCAAAAAAAAATTATAAATTCTTTTATAAAATTTTCAAAAATTGATTTTATTATTTTTAAATATTCAAAAATTCATTAATTCTATCTGAAAATTATTTTTAATTACAAAATATATCTTAATTATTTAATTAATTAATTTTAGTTGATAATTAATTATTTAATTAGTCAAATAATTTAAATATTGATTGATTAATTAATTTAATTAGTTATTAATTAATTTTAATTGATTATTTAATTAGATTTAATTATTTATTTTGATTTAAAAATTTTGAAAAATAGTTTCGAGCTTTAATATATTATTTTAAATTAATATAAAGGCACAATAATTATTATAAAATTATTTTAAAGTCAGATTCGGGTGTTCGAACTATATTATTTAATTATAAAATGATTCGGAGTCCCATTTTAATTCCGAAAAATATTCAAAAATTCGTATTAAATACCTGAAAAATCATTTTAACCCCGAATCTTCTTTGAAAAATTATTTTGATCGAATATCCTGTATGCTATTGCTACGTGCTATCTGATTGATGTGTTATATGCCTATATAGTTACGGTTCGACGATTTTTGCTGTAACTTTCAATCCGTAAATCGGATTTGGGTAAAACAAAGGGTAGATAAAAGCTTATGGCGTCTATGTGACGATTAGAATGATATGAGATTGAGTATTGATAGATAATTTTGATGCCTAGCAGAGTAAGCGAGGCATAGAAAAGGACACTAGTGATCCATAAATGGAATCGAAGCGTAGAAAGAGAAGGCAAGTGATTGATAAATAGAAGTAAGACATAGAAAGATAAGGAAAGTGGTTGATGAGTAAAACTGTTAGATGAGTACAAGTAAAGTTGGAAATCATATGTGATAAGGCAAGTACTTCTGAACTTTCTTCAAGATATATTAGAAATATTTTCAAACTTTCTTATAACATGTTGCTATTATTCAAAATAACTCTTATTTTATATTGCTAGCGCTTTAAACTATTAAACCTTGAACCCTGATTCTTATTGATCTTGAGCCATATGCCTTATTCTTCATAAACCATTAATTGTTGAATTATCAGATACGAACCAAACACATACGATACTACTCCACAAATACATATCTACCACATACTGATTTCTGATATTGAATTGCTTGACATACCAACCCTTATTCCTTGTTTAACAGAAGATCAATCCTTGTAACCCTTGAACCCTTGATCTTCTACTTTCTGATTCTTTCCTTGATTAAAAGCCAATCTTTTTGAATTCCTTGTTATATCTTCATGGTATTGTGAATCACTCCGTGCTTCAAGATAAATGTTGTTTATTATTCAGCTTATTGAATTACATTGGTTATCATATTGAATTGTTTTAAAATTGGATGGTTTTATAAATATGGACCAGATTCGTGGCCGGACCAGATTCGTGGCCGGACCAGATTCGTGGTCATACTAGGCCAATGCGTGCCTTGGATCCAGTATATAGGCAAAGCTGAGAGCCTTGCTCGAGGTTAGTACGTGACTGATCAGTAGTCTAACCTTGATTTTAAAATAAAAAAGTGAATATCCAATTTAATTATTGCTTATTCAGAAACTTGATTCTTCTGAATCATTTCAATTGATTATTGTTTAACCTCAGATATTGCTATTATGACTTGCTGAACTAGTTAGCTCACTCTTGCAAACCTTTTTATGTTTTCAACAGTTGAAAAGGAAATTGTTGGTAACGAGGATTTCTAGTCCAGTGTGCGAGTGAGGATTCCAGGTTAAGTTGGATCGAGCTAGCAGGATCTTTATATTGTAGATGAGTAATGCAAGATTGTAAGAACGATATTATTATCAGTTGTAAGGTGAACTAGTTGGGATTTGGTACGATGTAATAAAAGTTTCGGTTGTGGATTATTTTCATACTTTAACCTGTTGCGATCCGTGGTTGTGTAAAGAAGGGTCAATGCATATAATATTTTATATACAGGTTTATATATTACGGTGTGTGTTGTGAGCCCCAAACTTCTGACCCGGGTTTGGAGGGCGTCACACTTGTCCATAAGTCAGTTAGACTTATCGACAACTTACTTCTGTATATACTTTTAAACACTTTAATTCTGCCTTGTGTTAATTTCACATATTAAGAATGTAAATTAACAACTGAGCAGTTTACTTAAAATTTGAAAAATTCCAAGTTAAAGATTTTGTTCTGAAAAATAAATATGCAGAGATTTCTGAAATATTTATAAATCATTTTTCAGTTAATTTCCAATTAAATCAAATTAATTTTGATTTACTAGAAATTAATCTGCTGCAAAATATTAGCTGAGTTCTTGCCTTAGGATGAAGAATTAAGCATTCCAATTTTACCTAAAAGTCTAGTAAAAGTTACTTCATCCAAAGGTTTAGTAAAAATATTAGCTAATTATTTTTCTGTTGGAACAATAATGAGCTCAATCATACCATTTGTAGCATGTTCTCTAATCAAATGGTACCTTACATCAATGTGCTTTGTTCTAAAATAATTAACTGGATTAGCCACTATAGATATAGCACTAGTATTGTCACACATGATAGGAATTTTGTGTAACACTAGGCCATAATCCATTAGCTGATTTCTAATCCAAAGCACTTAAGCATAACAACTTCCTGTAGCTATGTATTCAGCCTCTGCTATAGAAGTTGATACAAATTATTGTTTCTTTCTATACCAGGATACAAATCTCTGTCCAAGAAATTGACAGCTTCAACTAGTACTCTTTATGTCAAGCCTGCATCCAGCAAAATCTGCATCTGTGTAGCCCACTGCTTCAAAACCAGTTCCCTTAGGATACCTAATCCCAAGTTTGGAGTCCCCTTAAAATATCTGAAAATCCTTTTCACAGCCATCAAATGTGATTCTTTTGGATTGGCTTGAAATCTTGCACATAGACATGTTGCAAACATGATGGCTTAAAATTTGAATGTGCAGCAAATACTAGAAAAATTCTTATTGCTTCAAGTCTTGCAACCGGAGCAAAAATTTCATCATAATCAATTCCTTCTTCTTGTGAGTAGCCTTTTGCAACAAACCTTTCCTTATTTCTGGTAACTATACCATTTTCATCCATCTTGTTCTTGAACACCCATTTTGTTCCAATAATACTTCTATTCTTTGGTGCATGAACTAACTCCCAAACTTTGTTCCTTTCAAACTGATTATGCTCCTCTTGCATAGCAGATATCCAATAAGGATCCATTAGAGCTTATTCAGTTTTCTTGGGTTCTATCTGTTGGATTTTAATCACAGCGGGGCATGGCAAAACACTTTTTGCACATATAAAATCCAAATAAAAGCATACAGATCATGAATAAAAATTCGAGGGATCGAATCTAACCTTTAAAAATAATTCGGAGACAACGATCAGAGATCCTTAGCAGTTGCTCCTCAAGTGTGAAGCACTCCACCGGTATCCACCAAGAAAACGATGTTAAGGAGGAGGAAGGAGGTGGAGAGAATTGGGTTTTCCAAACTTTTTGGGTTTTCGGGTTCGATGGCGTTAAATAAAATTAGGGTCTATAATAGTGTATTTATAGGCAAAATTTTCAGCTGAAATTTTCCCATAAATAATATTATTATTATCCCATTTATTATTCTCATTAATAATTAAAACACCTTTTAATTATTAATCCTTTTTCTAAACACTTTAGAAATAATTCTCTCTCTTGATTTAATTTCCAAAAATTAAATCCTTTAATTAATAATATTAAGAACTTTTCTTAATTAATTTATAATCAATTAAATCTCATTTAATCAATTATTAAATTTTCCAATTAATTATTTATTTCATAAATAAATAATTATTTAGCCATTATTAAATAATTCCTCCACCATTAAATCATTCTCTTTTTATGGTGTGACCCTGTAGGTTCAATATTAAGCCGGTAGTAGAAATAAATAATAATAAAACTATTTTATCATTATTTATATAAATTCTCTAATTTATTAAATATGATTAATTAATTAATCACATTTATTCTACATCGTGAGGGATACTTCTCAGCATATCGCGACTATCCGGATAATATGAATTCACTGCTTAGAATACCAAGAACCTATTCAGTGAATAGTTACCGTACAATAAACTCCTTCTACCCTACAATGTCCCGATTAAATACAAGGCATGGATCTCGTGTCAAGCCTATCTAATTCAATCACTTTCTTACCATTTACTATGCGTAGTTCTATGCAAATTAGAAACTCCTTTCTAATTTCATTTACTCTGGCCAGAGATTCCTGAACTAGCATAAGTGGATCAGCCTTGAACATTCGCTTCCTTCACTGGAAGGGGTAGATCCTTTATTGATCATACACTATCTTCGTGTACAAATTCCTATACCCAGAAGAGCCCTAATAATTGTCCCTGGAGACTAAGAACTAAACCAAAGCATAGTTCAGTGTACACAAGATGACTATGATGACCTCAAGTCTAAGGATACTTGTACAACTATCACTATGTGAACAACTGCTGACACGTGAGTGAACTCCATCAGTTGTTCAGCTGTGCGAGTCATGTTCAGTGAACTTATTCCATAATAAGCACCTACATACTAGCTATAGTGTCACCACACAAATGTCTATGAGAACAGACATCCTTCATAATAAAGCAAGCATAGTATGTACCGATCTTTGTGGATTATTAATTACCAGTTAGTAATCCTATGACCAGGAACTATTTAAGTTTAGAGTTATCATCTTTTTAGGTCTCACTATTATGATCTCATCATAATCCATAAAAAGCTTTACTCTAAACTATGGTATATCTTATTTAAACACTTAAATAGATAAAGCCCATAATAAAAACAAAACAAGTCTTTATTAATATCAATGAAATCAAAACAGATTACATAAAAGTTATTCCTAAATCCTAATACATGATTGGACTTAGGACATATTCCTTTCAATCTCCCACTTGTACTAAAGCCAATCACTCTGGTATCTAATACCCATCTTGTCTTTATGACGATCAAAGTGATTTTCATCAAGTAGCTTTGTGAGTGGGTCTGCTATGTTGTTATGTGTGTCAACTCTATTTCAATACAATACAAGAAATGTTACCACGCTCCCACTAATCCTTTTGTAGACGCATGGTTCATCTGCGTTTTTGATAAAATCAAATTCTTTGATTGTCTCATCAAAACGAATGTTCCATCTTTCGAGAAGCTTGCTTTAAACCACATATGGTTCGCAGTAGCTTACACACTAGGTTTTTATTTCTCTTGGAAAGAAAACCATCTGGCTAATTGCCAGATCACATAGTCGTAGTAAGCAGCAATCACAAGCAAAATCCGAACTGATTTTAACAGGGCTACAGGTAAAAGGTTTCATCAAAGTCAATCCATTGCCTTTGTTTGAATCCTTTTGCCAAAAGCCTGGCCTTAAAGGTCTCCACCTGGCCATCTGCTCTAATCATTCTTACGTATACCGTATACATAGATTCCATTCCGGATTTCATGGCACTATGCCATTTCTCTGAGTCAACACTACTCATAGCCTCATTATAGGTCATAGGGTCGTCATCATCAATGATCGATAACTCATTGTCATTCTCAATGACAAGGCCATAATACCTCTCAGGTTGGCGAGACACTCTCCCTGAACTATGAATGGGCTGTTCGCCAAAAGGTTGTTCAGTCAGAACAGGTGTTTCCACTTGATCCGTAGTAGTTTGTGCTTCTTGAACTTCATCAAGTTCAATTTTGCTCCCACTGTTTCCTTCAAGGATAAACTCCTTTTCCAAGAAGGTAGCATGTCTGGAGACAAACACCCGATGATCGGTGTAAAAGTAATACCCTAAAGTCTCTTTAGGATATCCCACAAAACTACATCTTACGGATCGATATTCCAGCATATATGGGTCAACTTTCTTGACATAAGCTGGACATCCCCAAATCTTAATGTGTTTAAGACTCAGTTTCCTTTCTTTCCATATCTCATACGAAGTTTGAGGAACAGATTTTGGAAAGCACCTTATTCAGTAAATATGCTGAGGTTTCCAATGCGTAACCCCATAGGAATACTGGAAGAATTGCATAGCTCATCATGGACCGAACTATGTCTAACAAAGTTCGATTTCTCCTTTCAGATACCAATCTGGAGGAGTCCACTGGGAGACTATACCATTTACTTTGAGATAATCTAGAAACACTCCATTAAAGTATTCACCACCTCGATCTAATCGAAGAATTATAATACTATGTTTGGTTGTTTCTCCACTTCATACTTATATTCTTTGAACTTTTCAAAGGCCTCAGACTTGTGTTTCATCAAACACATATCCGAATCCAGATCTATCATCTGTGAAAGTAATGAAGTATGAAAATCCACCCATGGCTTGCGTAGACATTGGTCCACATACATTTGTGTGTACCATTCATAGCAAATTTGCAGCCCTCTCTCCATGTCTACTAAATGGAGACTGCAGTGCCACAATGAAGTGAGATTTTCATCATCCCTTTTCTTTTATTAGTTTGTTCAATCTGAAGTAAATTATGTCACATATATACAAACCATTATTTAAAGCACCACGTTCATAAAGAATATTATCTCTAAGAATAGAACATTCATTATTCTCAATAATAAATGAAAATCCAGCCAAGTCTAACATGGGAATAATATTCCTCACAATCGAGGGAACAAAATAACAATTATTTAAAACAATAGTCTTGCCCGTAGGCATATGTAAATGAAATGATTCTACATCTTCAGCAGCAACTCTTGCTCCATTTCCATCAGTAGAATCACCTCCTCCTCCTCAAGAGTCCTACTTCTCCTTGGTCCCTGCAACAAATTGCAGATGTCAGAACCATAGGCGGTATCTAATACCCAAGTAGAAATTTGATTTAATGACATATTCACTTCTTTCATGAACATACCTGAATCAGAAGCGGTAGTCTCACTACCCTTCTTCTTCTTCATTTCTGCAAGGTAAACCTTGCAGTTCCTCTTCCAGTGCCCCACCTTGTTACAGTAAAAGCAAACAACTTTGCTCTTGGGGTCTTCAGCTTTTGGTGGAACCTGCATTTTCTCACCTACTTTCTTCTTCTTGGAAGGGTTCCTCTTCCTTTTCTTAGGATTGGAACCTTCACCAATTAGAAGAACAGAACTCTTCTTAGGGGGAAAATTCGATTTCGCAGTCTTCAACATGTTGTGGAGTTCAGGCAGGCTGACATCCAACTTATTCATGTGAAAGTTCACAACAAACTGCGAGAACGAACTCGGAAGCGATTGCAAGACCAAGTCTTGGCTCAGCTCCCCATCCATGGCAAAACCAAGTTGTCCAAGACGTTCAATCAAATTGATCATCTTAAGTACATGGTCATTCACAGATGATCCCTCAGACATCCTACAACCGAACAGCTCTTTCGATATCTCATATCGAGCCGTCCTCCCCGCCACATCATATAACTCTTGTAGATGGATGAGGATAGTGTGAGCATCCATATGCTCATGTTGCTTCTGTAGCTCAATGTTCATGGAAGCTATCATGATGCATTGAACAACATTTGCATCATCTATCCACTTACGATACACAATATGTTCATCATTATGTGCATCACTAGCAGGTTCAGTAGGCTTAGGTGAGTCAATCACGTATTCCAGCTTTTCAATCCTGAGAACAATTCTCAAGTTTTGAAGCCAGTCAACATAATTAGGACCATTCAATTTGTGAGCATCTAGTATGCTCCTGAGTGATAGTGCAGAAGACATAACGTACAAAGTAAATCTGTAAATAATAAACACATAACAACACTTAGCAAATATTCAATTTCATTTCAAAACACTATATGAATCGGGTCTTTATTCATAAGTGGCTCCCACTAGTTTTCCTAATTTATTAAACCCCCTACATGAAAAATTAAGCATTCATAATGCTAGTGGGAATAGGGATTCTACATTCCATTACACAACCCCGGCTGTGGCACGAAACGCCATGTAATGTTCAATAGGCAGACAACTCTTGTCAATTACATCTAATGTTATTCCCTAATCAAACTTTAGCCTCTTGAATAATTGAGTCACGGCTGTGGCACGACAAACTCAATATTCTAAGTCAAGTCTAACCCAACATTCTGTACAATTGAATCAGTCCCCAAAGGCCCACGGCTGTGGCACGTAACGACCTTTAGATTCTTATTCAATGTACACATCTCTATGTAATAGACAAGTATTTCTTATTTCGAAATCAAAGCCCTCGGTTGTGGCACGAAACGACAATGATTCAAAAATAAGAACTACTTTCTACCATGTTGGAAGGCTATGACCGACACAAGCCCATTGTGTCATTGGCCAATTACTACTTGATATTATTTAATTTTAGAGGGATTATATTACGTTACAATCATAATCATATTATAAAGAAATTCTTCCTTTTAAATTAAATATTTCAAATCAATAATCAATAATCAGATGATTCCCAGATCGGGTGGAGCATTGTCAAGAGGCGTCACTTAATAACCCTTTCTTACAGATAGAAATCTGTTGTTGACAGAATCATCCTTTCTCTCATATCGAAAATTCATATTCAATTACGTGTTTCACAAACACAAGAATCTCATGATTGTATTCATAATATTGTTATTAAGGTTATGAAACAATTTCACTATACTAGGTTGTCTAACAAACGCCTTATGTTCATTTAAGTTCACCTAAATCTATCATCGCATGATAAACTAAGCATATATCACATATATCAACATGAATAAACATCAAGTTAGGCATGTTATATCATCTAGCACATTAGTCTAAGCATTATACATCTCTATGTATCACATGAAGCATTTAAAAGCAATTAAAACAGTCAAAAACAACTTTAAAACACTTCATGGAAATATAAACAGTTCAAAACTTTTATATAAACTAAAATTGATCACTCCATTAGATCCGTCTCGGAAAAACGAATCCAACGGTATATTGTACGCCCAAAACGGAGTTACGAAACTCCCAAAAAATCAATTTTAAAATCAACAGAAGGGTTGTAACGCATTACAGGAACGCGTTACAGTACCTGTAACGCATTCAGGTGATGCGTTACACCCCTTTTCAGCCATTAAAGGGTGTAACGCATTCCGTGAATGCGCCACAGGTGTGTAATGCATTCCCGGAATGCGTTACACCCATATTTTTTTTTGTTTTTCAGCCGCCGCCGTCTTCTCTCTCCTCGAATTCCGTGTCGCCGTACTGTGCTCTGTCACTTTTCTTTCTGTGCACAACAGATGTAGTAGACAAGCACAACAGTATAGATATAAACATATATATATACTTTATATATATATATTTACTTATTTAATTACGAATTTTAATTGAAACAACTTCAAAAATTCATAATATAAAATCTATACATCATAAAATTATGAAAAAAAATACCCAGATGATCTACAACACTTGTAGAACCCTGATCAACATTCAAAATTATTCTGAGAAACGATTTCTCATCAGACAAAATTAATCCATAATATAACTTGTAAAAATCATAATTAATTCATACAAGCACATAAAATTCTGAAATTTTTACCACAGATCTATATGCATACAACCTATGCTCTGATACCATTGTTGGATTTTAATCGCAGCGGGGCATGGCAAAACACTTTTTGCACATATAAAATCCAAATAAAAGCATACAGATCATGAATAAAAATTCGAGGGATCGAATCTAACCTTTAAAAATAATTCGGAGACAACGATCAGAGATCCTTAGCAGTTGCTCCTCAAGTGTGAAGCACTCCACCGGTATCCACCAAGAAAACGATGTTAAGGAGGAGGAAGGAGGTGGAGAGAATTGGGTTTTCCAAACTTTTTGGGTTTTCGGGTTCGATGGGGTTAGAATAAAATTAGGGTCTATAATAGTGTATTTATAGGCATAATTTTCAGCTGAAATTTTCCCATAAATAATATTATTATTATCCCATTTATTATTCTCATTAATAATTAAAACACCTTTTAATTATTAATCCTTTTTCTAAACACTTTAGAAATAATTCTCTCTCTTGATTTAATTTCTAAAAATTAAATCCTTTAATTAATAATATTAAGAACTTTTCTTAATTAATTTATAATCAATTAAATCTCATTTAATCAATTATTAAATTTGCCAATTAATTATTTATTTCACAAATAAATAATTATTTAGCCATTATTAATTAATTCCTCCACCATTAAATCATTCTCTTTTTATGGTGTGACCCTGTAGGTTCAATATTAAGCCGGTAGTAGAATTAAATAATAATAAAACTATTTTATTATTATTTATATAAATTCTTTAATTTATTAAATATGATTAATTAATTAATCACATTTATTCTACATCGTGAGGGATACTTCTCTGCATATCACGACTATCCGGATAATATGAATTCACTGCTTAGAATACCAAGAACCTATTCAGTGAATAGTTACCGTACAATAAATTCCTTCTACCCTACAATGTCCCGATTAAATACAAGGCATGGATCTCATGTCAAGCCTATCTAATTCAATCACTTGCTTACCATTTATTATGCGTAGTTCTATGCAAATTAGAAACTCCTTTCTAATTTCATTTACTCTAGCCAGAGATTCCTGAACTAGCATAAGTGGATCAGCCTTGAACATTCGCTTCCTTCACTGGAAGGGGTAGATCCTTTATTGATCATACACTATCTTCGTGTACAAATTCCTATACCCAGAAGAGCCCTAATAATTGTCCCTGGAGACTAAGAACTAAACCAAAGCATAGTTCAGTGTACACAAGATGACTATGATGACCTCAAGTCTAAGGATACTTGTACAACTATCACTATGTGAACAACTGCTGACACGTGAGTGAACTCCATCAGTTGTTCAGCTGTGCGAGTCATGTTCAGTGAACTTATTCCATAATAAGCACCTACATACTAGCTATAGTGTCACCACACAAATGTCTATGAGAACAGACATCCTTCATAATGAAGCAAGCATAGTATGTACCGATTTTTGCGGATTATTAATTACCAGTTAGTAATCCTATGACCAGGAACTATTTAAGTTTAGAGTTATCATCTTTTTAGGTCTCACTATTATGATCTCATCATAATCCATAAAAAGCTTTACTCTAAACTATGGTATATCTTAAATAGATAAAGCCCGTAATAAAAACAAAACAAGTCTTTATTAATATCAATGAAATCAAAACAGATTACATAAAAGTTATTCCTAAATCCTAATACATGATTGGACTTAGGACATATTCCTTTCACTATCTGAGACATAAAGCATTCATGTAGGCACTCATCAGCAGTTGCACTTCTAGTCCTCACACCAGCAGTGGGATCACCAATAATTGCTTCTCTTATGTAATCTCTTTATTCAATATTTGTTGTGCATTGACTTCATCTTCACCATCAGAATCACTATCAATATTGAGGTTTTCAAATGCAAGGGCTTCAGCTTCATTTTTATCAAGGCATTCCAAGCCTAGACACTTGTCATCATCAAAAGTCACATATGTGCTCTCCAATGAATATCCCAGAAAAATTGCTTCAATAAATTTTGAGTCAAATTTTCCCACATATTTAGAGTTGTCTTTCAAAATGTAACACTTGCTTCCAAACACATGAAGATGCTTTATAGTAGGCTTTCTCTTAGACATGATTGAGTAAGGTGTTTTTCCATGAGCCTTGTTAATGAGATATCTATTTTGAGTGTAACATGCAGTGTTAACAGCTTCTTCCCAAAAACTTGTTGGCAACTTGGCATCTTGCAGCATTGTCCTAGAAGCTTCAACTAATGTTTAGTTCTTCCTTTCAACTACTCCATTTTGTTGAGGTGTTCTAGCTACTGAGAATTCTTAAACAATCCCTTTGTTTTTGTAGAATTTATTCAATGTTACATTTCTAAATTTTGTTCCATTATCACTTCTCAATCTTTTCACACAATTTTGATCTTCAACATGTTTTTCTATCTTCTTGATGTGCTCAATTATGATGTGTTAAGTTTCATCTTTAGAGTGCATGAACTCTACCCAAGTGTATCTTGAGTAATCATCCACCATCACAAGTGTATATTTGTTCCTTGAAATTGATAAGACATTTACTAGTCCAAACAAGTCCATGTGAATAAGTTGCAATGGTGCACTTATAGAATTCACAGTTTTTGACTTGTGACTTGATCTCTTCATTTTTCTTTCTGACAAGCCTCACAAACTTCAACTTGAGCAAACTCCATTTTAGGCATGTCTCTTACTAACTCCTTTTTGACTAAGGTGTTAATTGCCTTGAAATTCAAGTGAGACAACTTCTTATGCCATAGCTTGCTTTGTTCTTCTGATGCCTTGGTGTAGAAACAACAAATACCCTCCTTATTTGTTGAGTCCAAGTCTGCAACAAACAAGCTTCCTTTCCTTGCTCCTTTCAGAACAACTTCACCAGTTTTCTTGCTGATAAAAGTGTATTCTTCTTTGTTGAATAAGAATTCAAAACCTTTATCTACAAATTGGCTAACACTAAGAAGATTCACTTCAAGACCAGCTACCAGTGCTACATAATCAATGACAATATTTTTAGAAACAATCTTGCCATATCCCATTGGAATTTTTGATGTTATCTCCAAAGGTCACCAAGGGGCCAGCCTTCTCCTCAAACTGTGATAGCAGGGCCTTATCACCTGTCATATGTCTGGAACACCCACTATCAATGATCCATATGACTTTCTTCATTTTGCCCTGCACACAATGAGTTTTAAGTGTGTTTAGCAACCCAAGCAGTGTTGGGTAATTTCTTCTTGTTAACTGATTTAGCAGAAGTAGAATGAGTTGTTTAAAATAAAATAGAATTCAATGACTGTTGTGCATTTTCCCTATCTGATGTAGACCCAAATTTTGTTTCTTTAAGGTCTACCCTCAGTTTGTGGCAACTCTTCATCACTTTCAAGTTGTAAGGGATACAGTCAAACTTGTCATCGAATGAGTAGGGATTATTTGAATCTGCTTCATTGTATTTGCATGCTCCTTCAGCTGGCTTGATAACATTCTTTTTACAAAGGTGAGTTAGATGATTTACAGAGCCATATTTTTCACACTTTTTTCTTGGAGCATCTGCAACATAAGCAAAATTATTGCTTTAGTTTATCCCAATTTTCCCATTTCTATTTTTCTTTTTCTTTCTTGCATCTTCAGTCTTGGTTTCTTTGACAGGTATTTTGGAGCTTTGTTTATCCATGAGCTTCTCTTCAGCTTTGGGAGATGAAGTTGCTTCTACATTTTTCTTCTCTTTATCTTCATCAGCAATTTCTTACTTGATAATCAACTGTTCCTCACTGAAATTTACTTCACATGCCTTGAACATAGATGAATCAAACTTTTTCAGGATGGTTGGAACATTTTCAGATTTTGTTGCTTTCCCTTTGTCACCTATATTCTTCTTGTTGTTCAAAGCATCATAATCAAGACCAATGGCAATGTTTGCATATGGCTTATTTTTCTCATGGTACTGTCCAATTAACTCGGATGCATTCTTGAAGGATTTCAATTTACTTCATTCTTTTCCATCTTCTCCCTTAGCACTGCTTCTATTTCACTTGCACACTTGAGCTTGTTCTTAAGATATGCATTTTTTTGTCTTACAGTTTTAAGCTCTACCAACAACAATTCAGTTTCTTGTTTCTCACTTTCAAGCATCTCATTTATCTTTGTCAATCTTCTAACATCCTCATTAGCAGCAACCATACTTGTATGATTGTGAAATATTTCCGTGCTCATCTTTTCTACAGTTTCCTTATATTGACTCACATTTAAATCTATGGTAGTGAGAGTTGGTACCTGTGATTTTGATGAGGATGATTCTCCTTGCTCCAAGGCCATTAAAGCATAATTTTCAACTTCCTCATCTTCATCATTATCAGAATCATCCCAACTTTTTCCCTCTGCAATATAAGCTTTGCTTTGCTGTTTCTTCAGAAGAGCTTCATACTTTGCTTCCAGTTCAAGATAAGCTTTGTCTTTATTTGCTTTCTTGGGTTTCCTGCATTCCGTAGAAAAATGGCCTAGTTCATCACAGTTGAAGCACCTTATCTTTGATATGTCAACAGATCCAGTTTTGTAACCATTTTTTGCTATCAGATGTGTATTTCCCTTTTCCTTTCCAGCTGCTATCTTTTTAGAAAGAATGTCCTTTACTCTTGAAGAATCTTGGCTTCTTTACTCTAATGTTAGAGAACTTTCTTTCCAGATAGGCCATTGACTGATCAAGCTCATCAAGTTCATCTAAGGTATAGAACTCATCTTCTTCCAATTCCAGAATGACTTGTTCCTGTGAATCATTTGTTCTTTGCTCACTTGTTGAGGCAACTGGAGTTTGAGATCTTGGCTCATCATTAGATGTTTGGCTTTCATTGACAATTAAAGCACTTGAGCCATCTATAACATGTCCTTGACTATATCTCAATGATTTCCTTTGAATGGTTTCTAGTTCATATGTTTTAAGAATTCCATATAGAACTTCCAGTGTTATTCTGCTCAAGTCTCTTCCTTCCCTGATTACTGAGATTTTCTGTTCCAAATGATCAGGGAGAGTAAGCAAGAACTTTAAGTTCACTTCTTTAGCTTCATAGTATTTGTCATGGAGCTGCAAATCATTTATCAGCTTATTGAATCTTTCAAACACATCAGTGATACTTTATTTTGGCTTGGCCATGAAACCCTCATATTGTGAAATCAGTATCCTTCTTTGATTAGATCTAACTTCCTAAGTCCTCTCATAGAGTATCTCAATCTTTTCCCTGATTTTCTTAGCAGTGTCACAAATGATAATTTTGTTTTATATTACATTGCCAAGTGACTCTATCAATATTAGTTGCAACCCATTATCCAGGGAAACTTTCTCTTTCTCAGGCTCAGA